>NC_048218.1:108648297-108739316 GCF_002007445.2 Ailuropoda melanoleuca
AAAAAAAAAAAAAAAACCTAGGGACGCCTGGGTGGCACAGCGGTTAAGTGTCTGCCTTCGGCTCAGGGCATGATCCCAGCGTTATGAGATCGAGTCCCACATCAGGCTCTTCCGCTATGAGCCTGCTTCTTCCTCTCCCACTCCCCCTGCTTGTGTTCCCTCTCTCACTGTCTGTCTCTATCTCTGTTGAATAAATAAATAAAATCTTTAAAAAAAAAAAAACTAGTATGATCACACTTAAGTCACTCAGCCAAATCAGCCAAAAGACTCTTTATCCCATAAAGAATAAATATGCTAACTTAGTCTCTGAATTCTTTAACACGTTTTTATATGATTTCAAATTTCCCCAACGGTCGTCTTAATAATACAAAAATATTCTTATATACCTTTTATCCAACAAATTCACCAGTTGTTTCCTTTTTGCCCCATTTGCTTTATCATTATGGGTGCTCTCTATTCATACATACACTTACTTAGCCGTTTGAATGGACGTTGCAGGTGTCCTGCCCCTTTACCCCTAAATACTGCACTGTGTTTCTCCTAAAAACAAGGACGCCTTCTTATACAATTATGGTCCAGTTATCAAAATCAGGAAGTGTGACATGCGGTGGACACTAGTATCTAATCGACAGTCCATATTCAAACTTCAGTCGCTGCCCCAGTAATGCCCTTTGGGGCAGTTCTGGTTTCCCAGTCTGGGGTCCTGCATCGCACGCAGCCATATGTGTGCATTTTGTGATCGTTACAGACCATGAGATGGATGGAGAAGCACAGTTTGCCTGTGGTTATTCTCAGACAAGGTCATTGCCTGGATTTAATTCAAAAGTTGAGGAGCATCAACAACAAAATACTGAGTGTGCTTTGTTTTTCCTGAGACACTGTCCTCTGAGGCGCAGGCGGATACTTGGCTAATAAATTTCAGTTTCCTAGGAGGTGTAAGCAGGCGGCAGCAGGGCGGTTACCCCACAGGCCCCGAGCAGGGACGCGTCTCTGCCCAGAGTTCAGGGCGCCTCCATTGTAGTAGACTGCTGATTGTTGAAGCTCAGGAAATCGGTCTTGAATTGCATGGACTCACATTTAATTAAATAGATTAAGTGACTTGTTCTAAACCAGTCACAAGATCCGTGACCTTCACAAGCACCCTGGCGAAGCAGGGTTATTCTGTTTATGTACTCATTCCATAAACGAAATACAACGTGACTGTGCTTATTAGGTACATAACAGATGGCTAGTGTTTGTTTTCTGATGTACCCCATCATATTCGCGTGTCAACAGATTTCTCTGCCGAAAAAGGAAAAGCCCTACCTAAATTCAACTGAAATACAACCTTCATACCCCATACCCAGGAAAAGAATTGGCACGATTTACTGCTTTCTGCAAAGACTTAAAAAGGAGGCACCGGTCACCCATGGCCCTTGTGGCAGAACATGTTTGCACAAGACATCTGAGCCACTGCCACCTGAAAAGTTTCTAAAGAGAAGTCAGAAATGTTATTTCAACATTTGTTTCTCATTCTGCTGGGTCATCTTCCCCCTCCCTATGTCTTCTAGAGCTTTGGGCTTCTGTGAGCGGTTGTGTCTCCTTCCCCCTCCCCCGAAAGAGGTTTACTTCAAGTGAATTCCCTCCTCACCGCACCCCCAGGGGAGGTGAGCAGCTGTTCCCCTGTGGAGAAATCTCATTTATAGCTGTGGACCTGTCCCCAGGACACACAGGCAGCCCAAGTGCCTGGTCTCAGGAAGAAGAGTGTGCAGGAAGAGCCAGGCATCTCAAGGAAAGCAGGCATCCTTTGAGCCCTCCCTGTTTGGTGGGGCAAAGCCCTAGCCAGAGTGTGAAAAGTGAAACCTCAGAACCTTTCTTGCCAGGTACCAGGGCAGCTGGGAGGGCCTAATTACTGGTTACCTGCTTGCAAGGTGCCGCTCCTCATTCCTGAGGGAGAAGCGATTTCAGGGCTGTCTTTCTCCTTGCAATCCAGGGAAGAAGTCCATCCATGGACTCTTGGGTTGTGTGTGTGGTGGGTTGGGAACTGGAGGTTAAGATCAATGTGAATTCTTTCTTTTACTTCAAAATATTGTTTGACTCCTAAGCGATCATGTACCTGGAAAGAGCACTCAAGGAGGAGCACAGGAGTGCAGGGCTTGGGCGGCAGTGTGGCCACGAATGGGATGCCAGGATGAATCAGTCAGGCTGTAAAACGGGTAGAACAAGCACCCTAGCCTACCTCCACGATTTGCAAACCACCAAGTCCCAGTTGTGTGCCTCAGCTGGCGGCTGGTGTTCCTGAGCCGTCCTGGGTAGTGCACGTTGGGCGGGACAGTGACCAGCCTGACCTGCTTGCTGGTGTGGGCCCCTCCTCACAGCTGTCGTTGTGGCTGCCCAGCCAGGTTTTGTCATCCATCAAAATCAACCCCAGGCTGTTTTGTCCTTGCCCAGACATTCGGCCGTGCCTGTGACATTTCTGGTAGTCACAATGGGGGAGGGGAAGATTGCTCCTGGCATGCGGTGGGCGGAGGCCAGGGCTGCTGCTAAACACCGTACGATGCAGACAGCCCCCGCCACAAAGGGTTACCTGGCCTAAAACATCAGAACAGCTACCCCCCGCTTTTTGAATGTTCACTTGACGTCACTTTGCTTTTATAAAAGACCTGTTTGTGCTAACCAAAAGAAATCTAAAGAGGATTTTCACTATTACAAAAAAAAAAAGGCAGAAAGGGAATATAGCATTCAGCATTTCTTTTGCAGTGCGCATCCTGAGCAGCAGGAGTGGCCTCGCCAAGCTCCTTTTCCTGGGACCTACACTCAGCATCTCAGCATCAAGACTCCATAGCTTTGAACTGGCATTTGTGAGCATCTGTGCTTTATCTCAGTTGATTTTGTGCATCCGTTAGCGAGATGTGTCCTAAGGTATCAGAAAAGCCCAAGAGAAGTTATTTTTTGGAACTAGGAATGCTCGAAAATTTTTCCGTATCAGTTAATGGTAATTGCTTCTTTGCCTTCTGCCATTTGTCTTACAAGGGTTTCATGGGAACACTGTACTTTCAGATGGCAGGGAAAACTTGTAGTGCAACTGTAGAGAAACCCAGAAATTAAACTACATTGTCAGTCAAGTCCCCGAAGGAAGCTGGACCTGCCTTCTCGTTTAGGTTTTATCCCTGCTGTTTGCTCCACTCACCCAATGCTAGAACCAGATGGAACTGCTCCATCCACCGTCCACTTTGCCTGTAGTGAAGCTTTCCTTCTCCCTTCCTCCTCCCATCCCCACTTTGAAATCACCTGTCACTCTTCTGGACTTCCTTCAAGTAGCTGTCTGTACTTGTGAGAGTTTTGAATTGTTTGTTGTTGCTCGGTTATGGCCCCTCTCAAGAGACCACCACCAGGGCAGGATCCTCTGCTTGATCCCCTCTGTGTGCGCTAGGACAGGGGTTGGCAGTTCTTAGGAACCCTTGGCGCCTGTCAGGAGAACCCAAGCCAGGGCCCAGCGTAATTTGGGTGAGCTGCTCAGAGGCACCTAGATGGTTCTGCACTGTCGGATTTCACAGACCCCGAACCCTCCCTCTGATCCCTGGACGAGAGCCACTTTTCCACAACAATGCCAAGATGGTAACAAGAATGAAGTGTGGCATAAGAGTGCGTGTGTCTGTGCGTGCATGAGTGCACGCCTATTTAAAGTGTAGATCTTTTCTTTTTAGAGATCTTCTCTTACCCAGTTATCATAAAAGTGGCACCAGTGGTCATGAAGACACGCCCTCACCCATGATGGAAAAGAGAAGGAATAGATTGGCTTTAAAGTTCAGCTTGTTTAGAAAAAGCAGAGTAAGCACCTAACACTTTAAAAATATATTTCTTTAAGTTAATAGAGGCTGTAGCAAGATCTTTTTATGTAAGGTCATTGCCCATACAAATGCTCAGTATGACTTTTCTATTTGTGTCGTTTGGGGGAGGTTCCCTGTTCTCTATATTTGGGTTGAAGGAAGAATGTGTGGCTTGTAAGGCAAACCAAATAATTCAGAATATAAATAAATATTCCTACCTGAGCTACACAAGAAAAAGTTCTAAAATAATTGCTGGACGATAAATATTTGTTGTACATCTGAGTCCGTGAAGGTAGAGTGGTTTGGGGCTTTGGGTCAGGGAAGGGGTGGAGGTGGTACTTTTCTGTACTCTTTGCCAAAGTTCATCGAGTTCCTGGAGTTGTTCGTGGGCAGCTGTGGTAAACAGCCCATTCTGAAACTTCTTCAGATCCAAAGGTTAGGGGCTTGTTTCAGCCGGAGGATCTGCCAGGCTCTGGGCTAATTCTTGCTATTTTTATTGTGCGTAATGTGTGTTTACACTGGGCACAAATGCCTCACCCATCCCTCACAGAACATCAGAAGGTTCTGTATTCCTAGCCACACTCTAGCTTTAAAACACTGTTAATAGGGATTTTGGTGTTTTAAGGCCTTACTGTTAGGAACACCAACTAGAAATATGTGTGGGTAAATAAATTTGTTTCTCCTTCACATGATAAAGTTTTTTATACCCGTGCTTTTAAAATTAGTGCGTGGTTCAAAAAGGTGAATAAGCACTCCCTATGGGCAAAGTAAATAACAGGGAAATATTTCTGCCAGTTTCTACTGAAGGTTGCTATAATCCACGTTAGGTATAGGGGAGGAGCCAGCTGCATTTCTTTGTTCAAGCCACCCCGTTCTTCCTTGCTAGGGGAGACTCATCTCCCTAAGAATGGAGCCGGCCTTCTCAGCTTCCTCTGAGTGACTGTAGCTTAGGTGCTCAGTGCCTGNTGCTATAATCCACGTTAGGTATAGGGGAGGAGCCAGCTGCATTTCTTTGTTCAAGCCACCCCGTTCTTCCTTGCTAGGGGAGACTCATCTCCCTAAGAATGGAGCCGGCCTTCTCAGCTTCCTCTGAGTGACTGTAGCTTAGGTGTTCAGTGCCTGCCAGTTGCTAGTGGTAAATTCATCTGCAAAGGTTAGAATTTGGCCGACTTAAAGTTTATAAGGGGTTTATTTCCTAGGCAGGGTAGAGAGAACCAAAAACAGATGTGAGGCTTTGTTTTGTGAGCAGATGGGCACAGCATCTTAGACATAGGGCCCGGCCCTCATTTGTTGTCTTCCTGTCCTCAGAAAGGGGTGGGAGAATCCAAGTGCGGTGACCCAGACAGTTTAGCGCCACTGTGTGCTCCGACTCCTAGTTTCACCCAAAAAGGTGATTTCAGCTCTCCTTACTCTTTACAAGACAACAGCGCAGTTCTCTGGGCAAGTGTCTGCTTGTGGGCTGATTCCCCATCTGGTGTCTAGGAATTAACACTGTCATTCTTGTGAAGGTTGGGAGCAAGAGTCTAATTCCTTTCGGTGTGGTCTTTTCCCAAGATAGCTGTGATTTATTCATCAGGAATGTCATCCCAAGTGCAAGGGAGAGAAAGGTTTTGTTCCTACCCTATTACGGCAGCATTGAGGGACTGGCCTGTATCACAGTCCTCGCCTGGGAGCCTCCCGTGGGACCCACTTTAGTGCCTCTGCCTCCCGGGCCTGTCATGAGAGCCTGACATACCTGGTCATGAAGATGGGCCCAAAAAGTATGTCCAGAGCCCCTTGGGATTGGGGGGTTGAAAGGTGAAGAAAGTGAGGTAATATTTCTAGCAATGTGAGGGGGGTCCAGCCCTCTTCTGCCCTGGCTGGTCACTCCAGCAGACAAGAGCGGGAACCTGAAGGGCATCCTTCCCGCAGCCTTCCTGCCAGTCACCGATCTGAGCTAGGAAGAAGGGGCAGCGGACAACCGAGAGGAGCTATACCGTTTTCCTAATTGTCTTTAGGTGAAAACCAGTCTGGAGGCAGCATATTCCTTGCCCAACCATACACCTAAGCCATTTTAAATTTTACAAAATTCTTTAAATTCACAGAAAATATGGGGCAGGCCCGGTTTTCTCGCACTGGCTCAGCAATCCTGTTTGAGATGTTAATATGAAGAGCGCTCCAGTTCCATTTTCAACCATGTTGGAATGGCATGCAGTCCGTTCCTGGCTGAGGATAGTCCCCCGATTTTATGAACGGCAGGACTGATGACGAATATGAACGCAGACTTTGTAGTCGTAACTCTTTACCTCCCCTCGAGCGAGCGTAGTTGACAGGAGAATAGAGTTTAAGCCCCAGAAACCCAAGGGGGTGAGAGCCCTCTTAGTTAGAGGTCTGCAGCAGCAGGAGTGTGGCGAAGGCCTGGCGGCTCAACGCGTTTCTTTCCGTTCTTGCAGTACGCCACCACGGGCTGTTCCCTGACCCTGCACCACACGGAGAAGCCAGAACACGAAGACATCTGTGAATACCGCCCCTACTCCTGCCCTTGCCCCGGGGCCTCCTGCAAGTGGCAGGGGTCCCTGGAAGCCGTGATGTCCCACCTCATGCACGCGCACAAAAGCATTACCACCCTCCAGGGAGAAGACATCGTCTTCCTCGCCACGGACATTAACCTGCCGGGGGCCGTCGACTGGGTCATGATGCAGTCCTGCTTCGGCCACCACTTCATGCTGGTGCTGGAGAAGCAGGAGAAATACGAGGGCCACCAGCAGTTCTTCGCCATCGTGCTGCTCATCGGCACCCGCAAGCAAGCCGAGAACTTTGCCTACAGACTGGAGCTGAACGGGAACCGGCGGAGACTGACCTGGGAGGCCACGCCCCGGTCCATCCACGACGGTGTGGCGGCCGCCATCATGAACAGCGACTGCCTTGTTTTTGACACAGCCATAGCGCATCTGTTTGCGGATAATGGCAACCTTGGAATCAATGTGACCATTTCTACGTGTTGTCCTTGAGGCGCCGCAATTATTCGGGCAGAGTGCTCTACGGGGAATAAAGGTTTTTATAGATGTTCTATTCACTGTGTCTTCACGGATCAAGACCCACAGTTACCCCGTGTTCTGTTTGAACAAGCAGCTTCCCATCTGGCATCGGCCCAGCAGAGTTCATTTAACAGGGATGAATGGGGTTGGCCTGTTAGTCATCTGGAGTCTGTTCTGTGATCTAAAATCAACTTTATCATTAAATTTTATTTACTTCCTGAACAGCACTTGACAGGTTGCTCAGGGCCCCTGTAGACCAGTACGTTAGGAATTGGAGGCTCCTTCCTGCCTGACTCCCTCTCTTGGTGCCTCCAAGTTGACAAAAGCACAGTGACTGTCAATAGATTCCTTAACTTTTATCTTGTTTTTAGGGGGGGTAGGAATTGTTTTAATGCATTTTAATGCATTGTTTCTCAAACTGGGTGGCTAACCAATAGGCATGGATCACCTGCAGTACTCCTCGTAAACATGCAGATCTGGGGAGCCTGTGAATTTAACAGTCTCATCAGGTGATTCTGCTCGACAAGGAAGTTTGAGAATTACTGGGTTAAATTGTGGAAAGGGTCCAGATTTTAAAGGTGCTTTACGATTGCCCTCTACTGATACTGTTTTCTTTCTACTATTTCATGCCCCCACCACCTGCCACTCCCAAATTAAAACCAGAATTGCAGATCCCCGTGAACACACTCCTGAGATTTGGTCACTCTCTTGTGTTTGGGGTGAATTGCCTAGGAAAGCGAATCATATGACCATTGATAGGAGTCACATAATTAGTTTTTGCTCATCGCCAGTACAGATGACCTGTTTACATGTGGCTTCCCTCGGAGGCCATCCTTGACTGTAGATGGTGGGAAAGATGAGATCAGTAGAGTTGGAAAAGCTTTACAAGTGTCATATGCTTGCTATTTAAAGGTATGTGTTGGATTGTTGTTTTTTGCCACATTCACTTTAGTTTTTTAATAAATATTTTCCAAAAATGAATATTGTGCTTCTTTTTCCCAGTTGAATAATGTTTATTTATTGGACGCTTACTGTGTGCAGGTGTGTGAAACCTCACCACTACCTTAGGCTTGGAGCTATCACTCTTTCGACATGAAGAAACAGTCATTTGTCCAAGGTTCTGACACAGGTCTGTGTTAGAAATGGGGTCCAGGGGCACCTGGGTGGCATAGCGGTTAAGCGTCTGCCTTCGGCTCAGGGTGTGATCCTGGCGTTATGGGATCGAGCCCCACATCAGGCTCCTCCGCCGGGAGCCTGCTTCTTCCTCTCCCACTCCCCCTGCTTGTGTTCCCTCTCTCACTGGCTGTCTCTCTCTGTCTAATAAATAAAATAAATAAATCTTTAAAAAAAGAAAAAAAAAAAGAAATGGGGTCCAAACTCACTTCCCTGAACCATGCACTGTCCTTGGTGTTACTGGTCTCTTACTTGGAGATGTTCTTTCAAGCCCTAGCACTAATGGAAGAAGAGTATTTCTCCTGCATTACAGAAACAGAAGGAAGAGGCTTGGCTAGACCTAATCTGGAGTCCTGGATTTGAGCCAGGGTGACCCACTCTCACAGTTCCAACCCTGAGCTCTCAAAGGAATTCATAATATTAGCCCCATTTGCCTGGTGGGGATGGAAGACTGCCTAACTTAGCAGCCTACTGGCATTAGAGTAGCACCCAATGGAAGGAATGGCTTTAGAGTTGTTTTCATTTTTAAGGTGAGAGGCAGTGTTGAGTTTTTATTCAGGATAGAGTTCTGGCAGTTAAGGAAGGTTCTAGAAACTTTCACTATACACAGCTCAGCCATAGACATTTCTGCCGCAAGTGTTTTTGCCACAAACATTTTCACTGCATAACTAATTGGCCATAAGGCAATTGTGCCATAAAAAAAACAAAAAAATAAAAGTGAGACATTCATTTAAAAGGACATAATGAAACATGAAAAAAAACTAAAAAGACTTGATTGTGGAATACAAAATATTTTTTTTGAGAGAGTGTGCGAGTGGGGTGGCGGGGAGGGGGCAGAAGGAGAGGGAAAGAGACAGAATCTTAAGCAAGCTCTACACCCAGCGCAGAACCCAACACGGGGCTCGATCTCACCACCTTGATATCATGATCTGAACCAAAGTCAAGAGTCGGACGCTTAACTGAGCCATCCAGGCGCCCCAGAATACAAAATATTTGAATACACTTAAAATGTGTGTAGATTCACCGTGATACTGCACAAATAATGATTTCACTTAGTGGATTATACCTAATCACTGGCCTTCAAGTCTTTCATTCATAGTATTATACTTTTTTTTTGCTTGTTGATTAATCTCTTTGTTCAGCCTCCTACTTTTTCTTTTTTTGCTGAAACATCTTCCTTCATTAAGAAAAGGTAGCAGCTTCCCAATACTATGATACATTTTTGTAACAGAGCTTTGTATCGAGTTGTAAAAGCCTCTCAGCTGTTGTTTGTTCTTGGCATACTGTCACATGTTCATTGCTAGACCTTCCAAAGTTGTATGGGAAATGTGCAAGAAATGCTAATGGTATAAGCACTGTAACCGAGCATTGTTATCATTGAAAATGAGCTATCATTTTCTGGTATAGAATGTAATCTGGCTTTACACTCATTTCACACTTTCCGTAAGTTTTATCACCATACTTTCGATTAAGTCAATATATGTACTTGTTACGATCCACTATTTCAAGACCTCCACATATACTTGTCCCTGTACAGACCATTTTGAGGGCTAGCTAAGATTTATGTAATACAAAAATGGGAACTTTGTCAATGGAGAAATGAAACAGACAACTAGTTTTAATACATTAACTCTGCCAAAGGCAGTTGATTCATCAATGAGAAATGAAACCAGATATTTGATCTTTTACAGCAAAATTGCCCTACGGACAATTAGTTACAGGGCAAAAATGCTGTGGCAAAGCTGTCTGTGGCAAAGAGGTTTACGGTAATGAAAATACTAGACACGGTTAAGGAATTGCTAAAGTAACTTATCTTCCAGGGTATTCTTCAAATAAAGGTGAAAAATAGTGCCCTGAACAATAGAAGGTGCTTCTACCGAGTTTGGTAAATGAATGAGAACTATAGCTCTGGTTACTAAGAAAATCACGAGCCAGTACAAGGGGCAATCTGTGGAGGTGAAACTAGCATCCAGCAGCAGGTGGACTTAGATCTTCAGAGCCAGAGCTGGTCCAGATGTGGCTGTCCAGCGTGTACACAGCACCCAGGCGATGTATTCTGTGCATAAACCAGCCTAGCTTGTCATCACCACTTCCTGTCCCTATCCAAGCCTTCTTGTTCTGTGTGATGGGGAAAATCAGGACCCACTGGTCGACAAGGTACGAAGATAAAAAAAAAAAAAAAAAGCTCTCATCAAAAGCCCATTTAGATGGAGATCGTGGACTCAGATTATTCCTAAAGCGTAAAGTGTTAGCTTTTCAGCCCCAGGACGTAAAGTGATGGGCCAGCAGCCATACAGTGCATTAGTGGCAGCACTGATTCTAGAATCCACACTCCCAGTTCAAACATGTTTCCAGAACTCAACAAATGAAGGTAAAATTTTAGGCAACAAAACTCTGAACTTTTGCTTTCCAGAATTACTTAGCTCCCTTTAGTCTCTGTCACTGGAAATCTGTAAACTTAACTTTTACTCTCTGGCTTTTTTAAAAACTAAGCATTTTCTGCCCCAAAACAAGCAAAAATCCCCAGGTTATTCCCTGTTTTAAGAGGAAGTGAAAACAGCAAAAAAGATTATGTAAATTAAAACATCTTTTTATGTAGTTCCAGTTGCAAATGCAATTTAAAACACAGTGATAGGCGTTTGTCATATGGTCCACTTATGTACTATATTGTTTTTAAAAAACAATTTCTAGGGCACCTGGGTGGCTCAGTCGTTAAGCATCTGCCTTCGGCTCAGGTCATGATCCCAGGGTTCTGGGATCAGCCCCGCATTGGGCTCCCTGCTCAGCAGGAAGCCTGCTTCTCCCCCTGCTTGTGTTCCCTCTCTCGCTGTGTCTCTGTCAAATAAATAAAATCTTAAAAAATAATAATAAAAATTAAAAAAAATAAAAAACAATTTATTTCCCTTTCCTGTCCTAGTTCTATATTCTAATTTAGTAGAAATCAGGCTGATCAAGCAAGATGGTAGATTCAACCCACGTCTTCCAATGCCTGAGCCATTCTAAAGAAAAAAGATGCTCAAAATTCTTTGGAAGAAAATGTTCATAGTTGTTAATTCTGAGTGGCAGGAACTGAGTGTGTTATATTCGTATTTGCATTATTCTATATGCTATACTTTCAAAAAATTTTTTAAACCAACTAGCCTTGAGGTCAGGCATTCTCAGCCTTTCTGTGAGCAGGAGTAGGTCTTGGTTTCTCTGATTCTTTAACATTTAGGGGATTAAGAGGGTGATGTGCCCACAGTAAACTATCCAGTGCATCCGATGGCGAATTTGGTTGGTGATATTCAGCCAGCTAGAACTACGAGCAGATTCAGACAAATAGCTGCGTGTCTCTGTCTCAGCAGCAGAATCATGCAACTTCCTACAGTACCATCCAAGGAAATCTCGCCTGTACCTAACTTCAAGTTTTGGGGTCTTGCCATGTATCAGCAGTGTGACCTTTGGTTGGTCAGTTGACCTCTCTGGTGCCATGTTTCCTAACTTGCAACATTTGAAGGTTTGTTTTCTAAATGCTTCTACTATAGTACTAATTTCTGCAAGACAATTGAGCTATTTAAAGTTGAGGTGTGTAAATCATGCCAGCCAGGTTTTATATGAGGTGATTCTGGGATAATTGTGACCCAGCATGTGTCAGTCAGCGTTAGCTGGTGACTCATGCTCCAGCTGCCTCTCAGATTCCCACGATCTAGAGCTAGGCACGGTGCCTGGGCATAGAGACCATTTTTGCTTTGTAGTTCTGTCTTGAGACGCCTGTGGCCTTGACCTTCCTGACTCATGCAGCCTCTGCTTGAAGTATGATTATAATTTCACCAACCTGAGCTGGCCCGAAAGAAAGGAAGTCAAGAGTTCTTAAAGAATAGGAAATCTAACTCTACGTATTGTTAAACCTGCTTTGGCTACTAATCTGAAGCTTAAAATTTTGTATTTGTGAATTCTTTTCATTTGTATTGGAGTCTCCAAATGACAAGGCAAGGAAAAATGTTAGACCGTATTGATAACAACAACTGCTATCACCACCATTTTATAGACGAAAGAAATGAGAAGAGAAGAGAAAGGGAGGGAGAGGGAAAGAAAGAAAAGAAAAAAAAGGAAGAAAAGAAGGAAAAAGAAAAGAAAAAAGAAAAAGAAAGAAGGAAGGAAGGTTGGTTGAGAGAAAGAAAGAGAGGGGAAGGGAGGGAAGGAGACCTACAGAGGGAAAGCCACACACGGATTAGAATTTTTCATGATGACAACATGGTATCTTCTATATTGATCAAAAGGGGGAAAATTATAAAACTATTACAACTACAAGCCAACATTTTATAATAATAAATGCAAATGAAGGGTATTTGCTCCAAGTCCTGATTCTACCAGCTTCTCCCCAACCCGCCTGCCGCCACTTGTCCCCCTCTTGCCCTGCTCCAATCCATTCTACACATGGGCAATCAGAGGCTCTTTTTAAATGAAAGTTGCTGGTGTCACAAGCTCTTTAATACTTTCTTTCAGGGTGCCCTCTTCTCCCTCACAGCACTTTCTACAGTTACAACTGTGTGTTTTATTTGCTTAGTGTCTGCCTCCCCTCAACAAACTCCAGGGGGTACAGACTGAATTTTTGTTCATCCCTGTATCCCTGGGTACCTGGGCATACCATGAATAGCTGATGGAAGAAACTACTACCAATGTTAGTCTGCTGACAGCACTATAAGAAACACCTCAAGAGTTAACATTGTCTGTTTTTATGTCAAAAATCACTGGGGAATTTGCCTCGGGTACGCAGGGAACAGAAATGGGGAGACAATCAAACAACCTAGAGAAGGGAGGAAATAGTCTCTCTGTCCCAGTCATTCTCTAGGCAACGGCAGAAATGCTGGCCTGAAGGGTCTGTGCCCTAAAATGTCTTATGTCATGGTGTCACCTGACATTCATATCAAAGGCAGACTCTGCTCTGTGTTTGATGACCCTTGCAGAGGGCACAGATGAGGGTTCCTTTGACCCTATGGGGAACTGTATTATAAGATTGGATCAGCTTGCAAAGTTCAGCAAGATAACGGCAGTTGCCATTTATTGGGCACCTGTGTGTGCGCAAAGTGCTTTGCCTATATTAACCCATTAAATCCTCCCTCATATCCCAATGAGGATAAGGGTTTATTAGCCTCAATTTGAGGTTGAGGACATTAAAGTTCAGGGAGAGTAAGCAACTTGCCTAAGCTCACAGACAGTAAGCAACAGAACTCGGATAGGAACAGCTGCTAGCGTCCATGACCCTTCACCGTGTTACATGACGCATCGTTATTGATGTTTGGCGCGCACACATTTTGACCACCAAAAGAAACAAGTGCTTGTTTGTAACAGAGAGGGATGAACGGGGGGTATAGGCATGCAGATGTTTGGTGGATACAGAACACCTGTGCTTTAGAACTGCTTTCTCTACTGTCATAGCATGTTAGAAGGGGCCAGTGAGCTAAGATTATTCAGACCCTCACTACTCAAAGTGTGGTCCATGGACCAGCAGCAGCAGCATCCCCTGGGAGCTTGTTAGAAATGTAGCATCTCTGGCCATACCCCCGACCAACTGAATCAGAATCTGCATTTTATTTTTTTTTTAAAGATTTTATTTATTTATTTGACAGAGATAGAGACAGCCAGCGAGAGAGGGAACACAAGCAGGGGGAGTGGGAGAGGAAGAAGCAGGCTCATCGCGGAGGAGCCTGATGTGGGGCTCGATCCCACAACACCAGGATCACGCCCTGAGCCAAAGGCAAACGCTTAACCGCTGTGCCACACAGGCGCCCCCAGAATCTGCATTTTAATACAATCCCAGATGACTTGGATGCAGTTCGAGTTTGTGAAGCACTGGTGAAGACCGGAGGTTCTCAACCCACTTGCCTCACTGAGGACAAAAGTATATGAGGACCAGAGTTAGAATCCCTGGCAGTAGGGCTGAGCTTCTGTGGCCTTTTTAAAGCTCCCCAGGAGAGTCCCACATGCAGTTAGAGCAGAGAACCACTGATCTGGTCCAAACCCTAACCTTATTTAATTTTCCCTTGTTTTATACTGCAGTTAAAATAAGTGAAGTGACCTACCAAGTATCATGAGAAGACTGTGGACTTTAGAGACTAAGCAGATCAACACGTGGACCCTGATTCTGCCACTAATTTGCAGGGGGAGGCTTTTGGCAAATCACTAGCCTCCCTGGGCCTCAGCGTCCACATTTATAAAACGGAGCTGACATCCACCTTAGAGGGTCACTGTGAGAAACTCATGCAAGGCCGGGAGGCAAGGAGTGTGTGCACGGCAGGACCCTGACCAACGGGGGCTTCTCCAACTGCCCGGCAGAGCACTAGGCCAGCAGGTGGCTGTGGGAGCAGCGGAGCACTGAAGCATCGAAATTCCTGCCCCCAGAGTCATCTCCAAGTGTGCAGCCAATGTGTTAATATAACTTTTGTTAAGACTCTGATGAAAATGGGACGCCTGGGTGGCTCAGTTGGTGCAGTGTCTGCCTTCGGCTCAGGTTACGATCCCGGGGTCCCTGGACCGAGCCCCATGTAGGGCTTCCTGCTCAGTGGGGAAGACTGCTTCTCCTTCTCCCTCTGCCCCTCCTTCCCCTCTCATCCTCTCTCTCTCACTCCCTTTCTCAAATAAATAAATAAATAATCTCTAAAAAAATACTGATGAAAAAGTGCAGGAAGAAGCAGATGAAAGTCAGTCCACAGAAAGGAAGTGAAAAGGGGTGTCCTCTTCCAAGTGCTCCCCACACCCCCAGCCCGCACCCCTCATCCCATCTGTTCCACCCAGCTGGTACCAGCAAAGATATCTCTTCGTTTAGTTAGTATTTTTCAAACATACAAACAAAAACCACTTTCCATACTGCTTGTTGACCTGTATTTACTAGAACAGGAAATTAACACAGGTAGAAATAGCCCCTCTGGAGAAATCCCTTCACCGTGATGGAAACTAAGAAAACACAAAGTGTGGCTTTGCCTCTCTACCTGAGAAAGTACAAGGCTCAAAGAGTGTGGGAAAGGAAAGGTGCTCTCATTCCCATGTTAGCAGCGTTTTTTTTTTCTTTTTAACTTTTTTTTGTGGTAAAATATACTTAACATAAAATTACCATGTTAACCATTTTTAAGGGTACTGTTCAGTGGTATTAAGTACATTCACATAACTGTGCATCTTTCCAACAGTTTTATTCTTATACTTCCTTCCTTTTCTTCTTGCACACACCTACACATACACACTGTCTTCACGACATTGTGGCTTTGGACCGTTTCACATTTATAATTAGAAATGATCTGAAAAGGGGTCCCAGGGCGACATGCCTTTTCTTCTCATTGGAATGAAATGTATTTCGTGAGTGACAGTCATCTGTCAGGTGCTTTCACATATTTTATTCACAACAACCTATAAGGGAGGGAGGTGTTACACTGATTTTTTACGGATCAGGTAACTGAGGCTCAAGGAGGCCGATCAGCACGTACACAGCCACAGAGACAGAAAGGACTACGGCCAGCAGTCATACTCCTATCTGCAGGATTCCAAAGGCCATGTGCTTTTTTCCTTTTTTTTAAAGAAATATTTTTTTATTCGGTGCCTAGGTGGCTTAGTCAGTTAAGCATCTGCCTTTGGCTCAGGTCATGGCCCCAGGGTCCTGGGATCAAGTGCCACATGGGGCTCCCTGCTCGGCGGGGAGCCTGCTTCTCCCTCTGCCTCTGCCTGCTCCCCCTGCTTATGCACGTGCGCTCTCTCTCTCAAATAAACAAATAAATAAATAAATAAGCTTTATTTAAAAATAAATATTTTTTATTATAGATTACCTCAGTTGTCTTTAAAAAAAACTTAATACAGAAAAATGTAAAAAAAATAAAAATAAAAATCACTAACAAACTCCTCTCCCAGGAATAATCACTGATCTGTATTGAGGTCTTCCTGTCCAATTCTTTCCGTATAGCAATACATTTACTTCCCTGGTGTCCCACTGAATGTGGGACAGGAGAGGGGGATGGCAGAGGGATGTGACAGGGAGGGATGACAACTTCCATGTGTTTTTTCTCTGTATATGTATATGTTGCTTGAATCTTTTACAATTAGATGTATTCGCAAATGAGTTGTGCAGTAAATGAATAGAAAATAATTGGAAGTAAAATCCAGAGGGGGAAAAAAAGAATATTGATCAACAAGGGAGACTTGTCAACCTAGAAACACTGGAAAAGAAAAGCCCAAGAGGCAAAGATTGGCTCAGAACCAAGAACTCTTCAGGGTAAACAATAAGGCTCCAGCTAATAGGTATGTTTCAAACATAAAGACAGATGCATCAGGCTTTCAAAGCAGGATGTCATTAAACCTCCCTATCTCCTAGTAGTGCGGTAGTGTGGGTCTAATTCTGTGC
The DNA here is from genome assembly GCF_002007445.2 of Ailuropoda melanoleuca. NCBI lineage: Eukaryota > Metazoa > Chordata > Mammalia > Carnivora > Ursidae > Ailuropoda > Ailuropoda melanoleuca. The sequence continues at coordinate 108,664,662 of NC_048218.1, forward strand.
CCGCCAGACAGCTTTCTGAATACGATTTAACTTCTCATGTAATTTGCTTACAGGGTAAGAATGTTCTGGACAGATTATTATAAATTTTCCAACAACTTGACAGTTAAACCTTTCTGCCAATTAAATTAATTGGTTTTCAAATGCTTCTTCATTCTCTGAGAACTCTGTTCATCAGTCAGCATCACTAAATTCTGTCAACCCAGGATAGTGGTAGTTTGAACTTTCCAAATCCGTAAGTCTGGACTTAAGAGAAAGGTCACCTGAAGGCCATTACTTGGAGTACTTTCTAGGCTGAGGAGCAGGAGGAATGCCAACAGACATCTCTGGTCTTACACATCCAATATGTACCAGAAAATGCCATTATTAGCACCACTGTTACTATTCCTCAGGTCATGTGGTTAGACAGGGCCAATCTTAGGCCATTTAACAGCAGTGCAATGTGGTAGTAGGCCAGGGCAGGTTCTGGAGAGACAGACCCAGCCACGACACTGGGGGAAAGCCCCATCCAGCAAGCACAGATGGTATCTGACTCAAGAGTTACCAGAAGTAACTACCAAATTCAACAAGCACTCAGCCTCAGGTAGTATAGGTAGGAGAGAGGTGACATAAGGGCTGAGAAGAGCAATGGGAGAAGGGAATCCAAGAGTAAGTGATAGGCAGGGATCCAGGCAGGTGTTGACCTCAGGTGAGTCCACCTGCAGGCATCAATAGCTGGTACCTACGCACAAGACTGGGTTTCCTTCTTCATCCATTCATTCAACAAATACTTGTGACATACCTCTTGGGGAGACACTCCTCTGTGGGACTCTCACACTCCCGCATACCTTGTTCAGTATACCAGGGATACGAGGCCTGACTGCTCTTTACCTGGGCCATTTCTCAGGGTTGTGTTATCAGCAAGCAACCTTGAGGGATGAAGTAATGCCTTCCCTGGGGAGGGAGAGCAGGCTTGCTTACTGCTTGCTATAAAAGTCATGAATTCCCCAAGTTCCGTGTTCCTCACCTGCAGCACAAACTCACTGCCTGGACAGTCTCCATCTGACCCCCATCATGTCTCCTGAGAGAATTGGAGGCCAGCTTGCTGGTGCTATGCTGCTTGCTGTCCTGGCACTAATAAACTCCCATGTGTCTGACCCTGGAGTCTCACGTCGCCTCCAGCATCCAGGGACTAGTAAAAGGCTAACTTACTAGCTTGTAAATTGGGGAAAACCCAATTCCAGACTCCACAGCACCTAGTGTGTGCTGGGCCCTACACTAGGTCTTGGGGATAAAGCAGCGTACAAAAACAGGCCCATGCCTGTTCTCAAGGAATGGACATTCAAGAGGGGGGACGAACAACAGATAACAAAATAAACAAGAAAACAGAGCGTAAGAAGTGCTCTGCAGACACCATAAACGGAGTGATGTGCTGAAGATGACCACGTGCCTACACTAGACTGAGTGGCCACAGAAGGCCAAGGAAAAAGCACCCAGAGGGAAGCACCAAGGCAAGAAGAGAACGGCAAGTACAGAAGGCCTGTGGCAGAACCAGCCAGCGTGGCCGGAGCACAGTGGTCACGGGGGAGATGGTTTGAGGGCAGGTCAATCAGGAGCTAGATTCTTGCCCTGTGAGGCCAAAGCTAGGGGTTTAGATTTCTTTCCAGGTGCAATGGGAAGCCATTGGAAAATTTTAAGAAGGAACATAAATGATCAGGTTTAGATTTTTAAAACTGGCTCTAGCTGCTCAGCAAAGAAAAAATGGTTACAATGGGCAAGAATGCACACATTTGGGTGCTATTGCCTTAGTCCCAGCGAGACGTAATTATGGCTTGGATGAGGATGGCCAGAGGGAAGCTAAATAGAAGTGGGCAGATTTGGGCTGAGTTTTAATATTTTTTTAAAGATTTATTTATTTATTTGAGACAGAAAGAGCAGGTACTGGGGTGGGGAGGGGCAGAGGAAGAGAGACAATTGTAAGCAGACTCCGCACTAAGCACACAGCCCGATGTGGGGCTCAGTCCCACAGCCCTGAGACCATGACCCAAGCCAAAACCAAGAGTCAGACGCTCCACTGACTGAGCCACCCAGGTGCCCCAGATTTGGCTGAGTTTTAAAGGTAGAGTTGGCAGGAGTTGCTAATGGATGGGATGGGGAGATGGGGAACTGGGGTAGAATAGTAGTTACAGGAAGAAGAAAAAGAGAAGAACCAAAGGTGATCATCCTAGGTTTCTCCCCTGAGAAACGAGGTGAGTTCCAGTTGCGGAGATGAACGAGACCAGGGAAAGAGGTGGTTTAAGGGACAATCCAGAGTCAGGTGGGTGAAGGCAGCACCCAGACAGTCGCTTGAGTCTGGAGTTCTGAGGGGAGATCAGGCTGGAGGTATCATCTTGGGGGCCACCACCATATGGATGGTGTTCAAGTTGTGAGGGGATGAGAAGACTGGGGGAGAAAATCTGGATAGAGGAGAGTGAGACTCAGGCCTGCATTGCTCAACCATCACATGAGGAACCGAAGCCCAGAAATGGGACTTCTAAGAGTGGCTGCCAAGGTGGGGGAAAACCCTTGAGGATTTGGTGTCACAAACCCCCCGGGAAAACAGCAGATTCAAGTAGAACAGAGGGGTCGGCGGTTGAACATCACTGAGAAGACTGTCCATCTCCAGTTCCCTGAGAGACAATCCTTAAGCACCACCCCACTTACTGCCTCCAGACCCTGAGACAGTGATACCGAGTAAGAGGCACGCTGCAGCTCCAAGGCAGAGTTTCCATTACACCAGACACGCACGTGCGGCTACCGGAGTCCTAGAGTTACAGAGGCTTCTCCTGACAAGAAGAGATGTCCTATCCAGAGTGTGGCACACTTGCTGCCCCTCTCCCCAGCCAACCCAACCTTCTCCCCTGTCCCCTGAGGGACCGGAGGGCATACCTCCGGGTTTGTACTCTCTTATCTATCCAGCTATGCTCATGCTACTCACTCTCCAAGGCCTAACGTGGTCTTCCTCATTCAAGACACACACATCAATCGTTCTGTGCTTCCTTCTGTGCTCTTACATCCTTGATATAATGTAACTCTCATCAACACGGTAAGGTGAATATTATCATTTTCATGAACAAATGAAGAAAGTGAAGCTCAGAGAGGCTAAGTAACTTGCTTAAAGTCACACAGCTTGCAAGTGGTGAAAATAGGATTCAAGCCCAGGACTGTGGCCCTTGCAACAGACCTGCCTGCCTGCACATGTGGCGAAAATAGGGACTCTTAACAGTTTAGCTCCAGTCTGAAAGCAGAAGACAAAAAGGCAAATCACAATCACAAAATGTGCAACTACAGAAACTATGTCATTACAAAGTAAATGAGCGTCAGAGGACATACAAATTGCTATGGAGTTCAAAGGGAGATCAGAAATGCTTCCTGGAAGAAGCGGTGTGTGCAAGAGGCCTTGAAAGCTTGGCAGGATTTTGCAGGCTGAGGCAGTTGGGAGGATGTGCAAAGAGAAAGGAGCAGCCTCTTCCTGCCCAACCCCAATGCAGTCAGTGCCTAAGTCCAGCCTTGTCCGCCTCACCATCCCCTTTACAGGGTTTTCCATCGCTCATATTTCCTTTATCCCTACACCCCAGCACCTAATCCAAGGACATGCACACAGAAGGTGTCTACTGAATATCTGTTGAGTTCAACAGTGTCCTGTCTGATCTCCTAATTCTAGTCTCTCCTTTATCTAATCCATCCCTATACCAGCTAAGTGTTGTCACTAACCCTGCCTACAATTAAACCTACTCCTTCTAGAGAATTTGCCTAGTTTCTGGAAAACTCCATAGGAACCCCCAATAACTCACACACCCACAAACTCACAAAGCTGGCCTCAGTTGCTATGACCTAACCGTAGGCCAGCCCAGTCGTTGACGGAGCAGCAACCAACCCGATTCTCTCGAGAGAGTGGAAGACTGTCTGTGGTGGGCACGGCGCCCGCACAGTCCTGGGAAGTTGGGGTTGCACCAAGATGAGCCCAGCCAGAGAAGCAGAGACACAGGAGCAAGGGGCCCTGAGAGGTGGTGGGAGCAGCCACACGGCCCACCCTTCCAGGTCCCAGTCCTTACCCCTCACCCACCAAGGCCCAGTGACACTCCTTTTCCTGTTCTGAGCTATCTGGGAGATGGCCCATTATGCCTTCCCAATGAAATCCCCTAGTTACTTTTTTCCCTTTCTCAGTTTTAAACTGTGTTTATTGACTCTCACCCACCATTACAGCAAGTAACACATGCTTTGTCTCTCTGATTTTCATTCTATGATTATTGTTGTCAAGATTTAAAATGTTTTTTAAACCTTTTATTATGTAAATTTTTTTCTTCATTATGTCTTTTTAAAATTAATTAACATATAATGTATTATTTGTTTCAGGGGTACAGGTCTGTGATTCATCAGTCTTACACAATACACAGGGCTCACAACAACACATACCCTCCCCAATGTCCATCACCCAGCCACCCCATCTCTCCCACCCCCTCCACTCCAGCAACTCAGATTGTTTCCTGAGATTAAGAGTTTGTCTCCCTCTCTGGTTTCATCTTGTTTATGTAAATTTTCAAAAGAAGGAAGGGAGAACAATGTCATGAATTTGATGTACCATCACCAACTCCAACAATTATCCACCCTTGGCCAGTCTTGCTTCATCTATACCCTCACCTACGTCCACGTATGGATTTTTTTTAAGATTTATTTATTTTAGAGAGAGAGAAAGAGAGTGGGGGGAAGGGTAGAGGGAGAGAGAGAAGCTTCGAGCAGACTCATTCCCTGCTGAGTGCCGAGCCCCATGAAGGGCTCAATCCAAGGACCCTGAGATCATGACCTGAGCTAAAATCAAAAGTCAGACATTCAACCAACTGAGCCACCCAGGCGCCCTCCACATGTGGATTTTTAAAATCAAATCCCAGGTATTTATATAGTTTCATCTCTCTGTATACTTCAGTCTAGAGTATCTAAAGATTATAACTTTTATGTAACAATACTGTTATCACACCTATTAAGATGAATAACTCCTTAATATAATCAAATACCCAGTCAGATTTCCTATTTCCCTGGTTGACGTATTCTGTTTGAACGGGAATCCACGTGAGATCCTACGTCGTTACTGATGAAATGGTTACATCGCTCTTAATCTATAGATTCTCTCTCCATCTCTTTTCTTTCTCTGAAATTCTCTATTCAAGAACCCAGATTTCCTATATCAGTTTCCTACAGTTTCATTGCATCTCCAGACAATCACTTAATATAATCTTCTGCACCTTGTATTTCTTTTAAATCAGTGGTTAAGACAAGTAGCTTGATCAAAGTCAGATTTGATTTTTTCTTTTTTTAAAGGAGGCCGCTTCATAAATGGTGGGGGTATTGTGTACTTCCATAACAGGAAGGACAAAATCAATCAATCGATCGATCTCTCTCTATTGGTTATGTTATCAGCCACTGATAGCCCATATCCACTTATTAGGGATTACAAAATGATGTTTCAAATCCATCACTCCATCTGTATTAGCTAGAAAACTTCTATTGTAAGAAACTTCCCCTTTTCAACATTTGAAGGTACATTTCACAAGGGAAAGGTAAGATAAATGCTTATTTTCCTTCGTGAGTTTACAAAACAGTGAGATGATTTCTTGGCATCGTCCAAAGTAACCAGTGAAGTAACATTTTAAAAAATATCCTTATGTATCATGGATTTAAATATTTTTTATGCATTTCAATCCATTGCAGTTATTATCCTTATTGACGTTGATGCCATTCCATCTTGGCCTGGTGAATGCTTATTCTGTGTAATTCCTGGGTCCTTTTGATATGAGCTAAATAGTAGTCTTTAATGTTCCAGACTCATCTCATTCTTTTCCTGCCTTCAACCTAGAATCAACTATGTCTCTGAGGAATCTTCAATTCTTTTAACGGGAAATTGTAATTCAAGATCACAGCCTAATGTTCACTGCAGCATTACAAGCATACCTCGGAGATACTGCAGGTTCAGTTCCAGAGCACCACAATAAAGTATCATGTTAAAACAAGAAGAATGAATTTTTAGTATCCCAGTGCATATAAAGGTTTACACTATACTTTAGTCTATTAACTATGCAATAGCATTATGTTTAAAAAAAAAAAAAGGCCATGTACATAACTTAATTAAAAAATAGTTTAGTGCTAAAAAATGCTAACTATTATCTGATCTTCCAGTATGTTGTAATCACTGATCACAGATCACCATAACAAATATAATAATAATGGAAAAGTTTTAAATATTGCAAGAATTACCAAACATAACACAGGGATACGAATGAGCAAATGCTGTTGGAAAAATGGCACCAAAACTGTTGCTTAACACAGGGTTACCGCAAACCTTCAATTTGTAAAAAATGCAGTATCTTCAAAGCACAATGAAATGAAGCCAATAAAATGAGGTATGCCTGTATTTACAATAGCTAAGACATGGAAACAACCTAAATGGCCATCGATGGATGAATGGATAAAGGAAATGGGATATATATATATATATATACACACACACACACACACAATGGAATATTTATGCAGCCATAAAAAGGAATAAAATCTTGCCATTTGCAACACGATGGATGGAACTTGAAGGCATTATGCTAAATAAACTAAGTCATACAGAAAAAGACAAATACTATATGATCTCACTTATACGTAAAATCTAAAAAAAAAAAAAAGCTCATTAATATAGAGAAAAAATCAGTGGTTGCCAGAGGTGGGGGTAAAATGGGTGAAAAGGGTCAAAGGTATGCATTTCCAGTTATAAAATAAATAAGTCATGGGAATGTAATGTACAGCATGGTGACTATAGTTAACATGACTATATTGCACATTTGAAAGCTACTAAGAGAGTAGCTACTAAGAGAGTAAATCCTAAAAGTTCTCATCACAAGAAAAAATAATAATATTTAACTTCGTATGGTGACAGATGTTAAGTAGACACAGTGGTAATCATTTTGCAATATATACAAATACCGAAATACTACACTTTGCTCCTAAAACTAATATAATGTTATATGTCAATTATACGTCAATAATAATTTTTAAAAACTAAAATGTTTTTAAAAATCACAATCTAGGCAGTAGGAGCATTCCCTTTATTCTTGAACCAGTTTGTATGAATTTTATGCCAAATACACTTTGACTAGAATTTTCAATGGTTCCACCAAAATAAATCACAAAAAAGCAAATTAGATCACACAAATCTGATTTAAAATCTTCCCGTTTTTAGACAATGATGCCAAGACAATTCAATAGGAATAGAATAGCTTTCTCAACAAATGGTGCTGGGATGATTGGATATTTACATGCCAAATAATGGCGTTGGATCCCTACCTCACACCACATGTTAAAATTAACTCAAAATGGATCAGAGACCTAAATGTAAGAGCTAAAACTGTAAAACTCTGGACATCATCAAACTGGACATCATCAAAGTTTAAAATGTGTTTCACAGGATACCATCAAGAGAGTGAAACACAGCTCACAATTTTTTTTTTTACAACTCTTACATCTAATAATGACCTAGTATTCAAAATACATAAATAATTCTTATAACTCAACAAAAAGACAACCCAAATTTAAAAATTGGCAAAGAATCTAAATAGACATTTTTCCAAAGAAGATATACAAATGGCCAATAAGCACATGAAAAGATGCTCAACATCATTAGCCATCAAAGAAATGCAAATCAAAGCCACGAAGAGGAATCATTTCACACTTCTTGGAAGGGCATAATAAAAAAGAGAAATACTAATGATCATTGGTAAGACTGTGGAGAAATTCAAAATCTCATACATTGCTGGTGGGCAGTTCTCCAAAATGTTAAACATAGAGTATCATATGATCCAGCATTTCTACTCCTAGGTATATACCCAAGAGAAATGAAAACACACACCCACACAAAAACTTGTACATGAATGTTCATGGCAGCATTATTCATTATAGCCAAAAAGTAGAAAAACTCAAATGTACATCAACTGATGAATGAATAAAATATGGTATATTCATATTATGGATTATTATTCACCAATATAAAGAAATAAAGCACGAATACATGCTATAACACAGATGGACCTTGAAAATGTCATGCTAAGTGAAAGAGCCAGATATAAAAGGTCACATATTATATGACTCCATTTATATGAACTGTACAAGATAAGCAAATCTACAGAGACAGAAAGTAAATGAATGGTTGCCTAGCACTGGGGATATTGGGAGCCAGTGAAGAGTGACTGCTGATGGGCATGGTGTTCTTTTTTAGAGTAATGAGAATGTTCTAAAATTGATATTAGTGATGGTTACACAATTCTGAATATGCTAAAAACCACTGAATTATATATTTCAGATGGGGAATTGTATGGCATATGAATTATATCTCAATGAAACTGATATATATGTATATACATACATACACATACATACATATGTATATACATACATACACGTACATATATGTACCTATATATACACATATATTTTTTTACATCTCCTCCTGGTAACTTTGTGCCTCCACGACTTGAAGCAATATTCATTCATTCATCTGTTTATTCAATATGTATTTACTAGGCATCCACTATCGAATCATTCATTTATTCAACAAGTTTATATTGACTACCCTGTGCCAGGCACTGGTTCAGACACAGAGGATTCAGCAAAACATACAAAAAACCTAGCCTTTGTGTTGCTTCCATTTTCAAGGATAAAAACAGGCAATAAACAAAATACACAGGAGGATCTTAAACAGTGTAATACATAGAAAGTAACTGATGCTACAGAGGAAAATAAAGTGCGGAAGGCATAAAAGGAAAGCATGGTCAGTGGGGGACTAGCAGACGGGAGGGGTTGCAGTTATAAATAGGGTGGTCTGGAAGTGCTTCACTGAGAGGATGAGACATTTGAGCAAAGATCTGAAGGCGATGAGGGAGTGAATCACCCAGACATCTAGAGGAAGAACATTCTAGGCAAGGAAAACAGCAAGTGCCAAGGTCCTGGGGTGGATGTGCCTGGTATGTTCGAGGAATATCTGGAGAGCAGAGTCAGTAAGAAGGAAAGTAGACTATGAAGTTAGAGAAATAAGGAGAGAGACAAACTCTGCTATTCTTTTGAGGTAGAGCTGAGTAGAGGGTGTCCATCTAAGAAGAGCAGAGATTATTCTGGAAACTGGTCCCATGAGGGGTGCATATGCAATCACTAAAGTTATAACCACTGGTGTACTGGAGGGGACATAAGTGTTGAGCAAATTTTTGAGGACTCCAGAGATTCAGTTGATAAACACAGCTATTATGAAAAATCAAATGTATAATAAATTTACAATTAAATAAATTATGTTAAAAACAAAAGCATTAAGTCCTCCCACTTCCCCAATTATTTTGCTACATGTAACTATTATCTACGCTGTTGAGGTTATTTGTGTCCACTGTATCTGTATGGTAGAGACACTAGAAGGGGTTAACTATGGGGCTTCCCATCTCAACTCTGCATTATGCTCCATGATGGCACATTAGCTCATTTGAAATGGGTCATAGCAGGAGCACTTATACCACAGAAGTCAGCAAATGCTCCACGTTGTGGCTTGATTTATTGTTTTGCTTTGTCTAGACTTTAAAAAGTGAGGGAAAAAATGCTAGTAGTACAGCTTTAATGAAAAAGTACGTCATATTAGGAATCATTACATAGCAAACAGAAGAAAATAGTGAGGAAATATTTTTCCAGTATTTTGAAAACTATTACACAGTTTAGCAAAGAAGTCACTCACACCATTAATGACCTAGATAAACTACTGAAATTCTGACATGTGTCTTTGTTTCTTCACTCTGACCTTACTAGTAGCAACCCACACTTAATGTTGGAACTACACTTGTTCGTCAATTTCAACGTCAGGTTGGGGGATAGGTGAGCTCAGCAAAGAGCAGTGAAAACATTGCGAGGGAATCGACTGAGTACTATATGCCAGGGGCCTGGGGGCTCAGCCGTTAAGCTTCTGCCTTTGGCTCAGGTCATGATCCCAGGGTCCTGGGATTGAGCCCTGCGTTGAGCTCCCTGCTAGGCGGGAAGCCTGCTTCTCCCTCTCACACTCCCCTTGCTTGTGTTCCCTCTCGCTGTCTCTCTCTGTCAAATAAATAAAATCTTAAAAAAAAAAAAAAAAGAGTACTATATGCTTTTCTTTGTAACTTGTGTGCTACAAGTCATTGCTATCAGTAAGATGTGTACTAAGTGTGTGTGTGTATGTGTATGTGTGTGTGTGTGTGTGTATTTTTGGAGAGCTGGTTGTTAAGCATTTACCAGCTAGCTACCAGCACCACTCTGGCTCCAATCCAATGTCACATCAGTGATTACAGATCTTAGGGACCCGACAAATAGAGCGAAGAGGGTCTTCTCAGGACAACCAACCGACTGAAAGGGATGGAGCTGTTTTGAAATCATTCTGTTCTGATATTCAGTCAGCCAGGCTGGAGGCCAGGAACTCCTTTACATTTCTAGGCATGGTTACCTTATTTACAGTGGGTGAGTATAGCTCTTCACTTATGGTAGTGATAGAGTTTCCTTTTCAAACAAAAACTGTTCAAAAGGGTCAGTTTCCAAAAGGAAAACATTCAGTAAGTGATACAGGTAAAACAGAGAAGGGACAAAAATTCATACGGCAGCCTGCAGTGACCACACTTTGGGCAATGCTAACTCAGTGCTGAAGAACAGAGGCTGTGAAGAGCGACACCCGGGCTCCCATTCAGGCATTCCTAATGACCTCTGACCTCCGGCTTCTTGAACTTACACCCTCAGCGTCCTGGTCTGGACCACAGGGACCTGAGTCGGTGAGGGGAGGGAAGCCCAGGGCCTGGCACCCGTGCGGCTGACTACGGAGGGGCCCCGGGGAGGAGCCTGGGCTGGACCGGCCCTCCTCCCCGACCCATGCCAGGCACCGCCTGCGACCTCCCATCCCCAGCATGTGTGATGTCCACATTCACACACACGCAGCAGTTTTGCTCCGGTAATCGCCTGGGCGCAGCAGCCCCCGCCCCGCCCTCTGGCCGTGACTCAGCACTCCGGGCCCCACGCCCCCTTTCTGCTCGGGTCTGCGGGTCTGCGGGGGGCCGCTGCTGCTCTCTGGGGGCCGAGGAGGCCGCTGCCCCCACGGAGCACAGGAAACTCCCACTGCCCGAGCGGCCTGAGTTTCCCTTTTTCATCTTCTGTGACTTCCCTAGGTGGGTGCTTAGACGGTAGTCTTTGAGTAGGTAAAATAAACTCTAATAGATGAATACAGTTGAACCCTGGTTGTAAGAGATTTCATCCCTCTGAATGGGCCGTAAGGGCGGGTCACATAGCTCGGGGTTTAAATAAAAAGGCCTAATGCTTCTCACAGGTTCCTTCAGCCCTGGCCCGTCAGAGCCCTCGGTGACGCGGGCCTGGTCCTGTGCCGGGCACTGAGGCTATAAAGCCGAACGGGCCTCAGTCCCTGCCCGCAGAGTCTGGCCAGCTAGGGAGGGGACCAGCTGTCGACAGCCTAGTGCCTTCTGATTGCTGCCAGACCCGGTGCTCTCTGATGGCTCTTCTCTGTGCTGGGCTGTTTGGTTTACAAGGAAGGGACAGCAGTCGAGCTCTGCGGTGACAGGCATTTATTGTCAACATCATGACGGCCGCAGCAGCCATGTCAGTGGGCAGTTGTGCCAGGTAGACTCCCCTGGCTGTCCATTCTATCCCCGCCCTTCACCTCCCACTTTGGGTGGCAGGTGGACTTCTGTGCTGTGTGTCTACCTCCCTGCCTTGTGCTTTCGCCTCCAACTGGCTTGGTCTTTGGGTGGCACGGGCAGGAGATGAGAGTGAGAGAGGAGAGGGCTTGGGGGTCTGTATGCCCTCCACTTCTTCCCTGCAGGGCCAACTGGCCCAGCCGCCCCCTCGTCCAGAGCCCACGGTTCCTGTCCCACCACCCTCTCTAGAGACCAGGTGTCCGGTAACTGCTCCTTCCACGCCCCCTCCAGCCAGGACCGGGAAAGGCTCCCTGCAGGCACGGGCCCTGGGGGGCTTCACCATCCCTTGCTGCTGTCCCTGAACCTCACCCACACCATTTGTCAAGGTCCCTTCCACTCTCCTCAATTACCCAACTGAGTGTCCTGCCCAGACCCACACTGCTCCCTGGTTACAGAGCGCTCCCTGTGCACCTGGCTCCTCTCTGCATGTGCTGTGCTTTAATTTATGCAGTCGTCACAATACCACAAGGTGGACACCAATATTAGCCCGGTTTACAAAGGAGGAAACTGAGGCACAGAGAGGGCAATTAACTGCCCGTGTTCACACAGCAGTAGGCGGCAGGGCCAGCATACTGGCACCATTCTGTTAGGATGTGTGAGGGAATAGGAGCACAGGCGTCTGTCTCTGCTCCTGAGAGCACAGGCCCAGCCAGACGCACAGGCTGCTGGAGTCCGGGGCGTAGTTCAGAAACGGAAAGACCCCCCAGGCGACTCTGCCGAGCCATCACTATCTCGCAGCTCCCAGTCGTGCCGCGTCACTGTGACTCAGCCGCATTGCCTCTGCCCACCCCGCCGCCCGCACCCTGCTCCTCTCTGCTCTTCTCTCTTGTTTAAGATGTTATTTATTTATTTATCTGAGAGAGAAAGTGCGTGGGGGGGGGCAAGAGGGAGAGAGACAGAATCTCAATTTGCTCCACCCCGCCCCTCCCCCACTGTGTGGAGCCCGATGCAGGGCCCGATCTCAGGACCCTGAGATCACTCGCTACCTGAGCCGACACCAAGAGGCAGATGCTCAATGGACTGAACCCGCAGGTGCCCTTCTGCTCTCCTTGTCTTGTCCCCATCGTTTCTGCCCAGGGCCTTCTCTGCGTGTCCTTGAATTCCTACCCTCCCCCAACTGCTGCTGACACCTGCAAGAGAGGGTCTGCTTGACTGGGCCAGTCACCAGTCAGCGGCTCCACTCTGAAAGTCACTGGCCTGGCCCGGGGTCACTACAAGGGGATGGGGGCCGTGGAAAGCCACCAGCAGTTAGGAAGATTACTATATAATTATTATATAATTACTATATAACTCTAACAACCCCCTTCTCCTCCAGAGGCCCAGGCTACATCCTGCCTCTCCCTGAGAGCACCAAACTGATGCCAAATAACCCTCGCAAAAAACGTACCATGAGCTAGGTGGGGCGGGGCTAGCTTCTGAGGGGCACCAGAGCCCACGTCGGCCCCAGGCCTGACCCAAGGGCATCCCTGTAGACATCCAACCCAGTAAGTGGCTACAGCCAGAGTAGGCGGGCCACCTAGTACAGAAGGACGTAACCAGGCTGGTCACACGTAAGAAGCCACTCTGGGCCCCTTCTCAGAGCTCTCCGGGTATAGCAAGCACCCCGATCCCGATAGACTCCTCTGTGTACTTTCCTCATGCGCCCTCCGCTCCAGTCTCCCCGAACTTTCCACAGATTCCAGACATAAAGCATTGATGACTTGGGGCGCCTGGGTGGCTCAGTCGGTGAAGCATCTGCCTTCAGCTCCAGTCATGATCTCAGGGTCCTGGGATCGAGTCCCATGTAGGGCTTTCTGCTCAGCAGGGAGTCTGCATCTCCCTCTCCCTCTCCCTCTCCCTCTGTGCGCGTTCTCTTTCTCTCAAATAAATAAATCTTTTTAAAAAAAGTATTCATGACTTCCTATCTGCCCAAATCATTCCTTCAGCCCCAAAGGTCTCCACTTTCTTCCAGCAAATTACTTTCCATTCAAGAAAACCTCCCCAGAGACTCCAAACCGGATCAATTGTCCTATCGCCTGGGCCCCCACTTTTGGTTCTCTGGAACAGCACTCACCATGTTCCACTGCCAGGTTTTAAATGCCGGTCTCCTCTCTTAAACCACAAGCTCCTCAAGAACAAGGCTAGTGTCTGATTCATTTCCATATTTTAGGGCCCTTCCCCAGACCGGGAACATACTAGATGGCTCCCAAGTGGTATTAAAGAAATGAATAGATGAAGGGCCAGGAACAAAACCAGAAAGTAGCAAATAGGAGGGCGACTGTTGTTTCCCGCAGTGAATCTTGGTGAGGGATAGGGAAGAGGGGACCAGGAAAGGAGGGAAAGCCAGTTCAGGTATGCGAGATCAGCTGGTCACCACGTGGGCGTCTGGGGCCTCATCCCATGCTGGAGGCTTCTGAGGAGCCACTCAGAAGGACCTCAGAACTGCCCACCTAACAGACAGAAGCGGGGGTCTTCACCCTTCAGTCCCATTCCCCCATTGATGAAAGTCTGCCCCACAGCACGGCAGGTCCCTCACACATCCAGAAGGCAATCAGGAGACAAGGGTGTCCACACCGCCAGGTCAGGGAGACACCAGGCAGCAAATGAGTGATTCTCCGCGCTGCTAAAGTAAGAGCTGTTGGGCCACAGGTGCAGAGAGCTGTTGGCCACAGCAGTGGCTAGAGCAGCAGCTGGGCCAAACGGATGCAAAACATCCCTGCGGGTGTCAAGAAGGCGTGGATATTAGGGCCGGAAAAGCAGGGTGAAGGTTACACTGCAGAGCGTCCTGAAAATCAGCCCTTAAGCCTTAACTGGGTAGGCTTCCCAGAGCCACTGCACGTTTCTGTGCACTGCAGAATGTAAATGGCAGCACCAAGGGTGGCTTGACTTAGCTGTGGTCCCTTCCCTCATAGGCCAATCTTCCCTCTCCCCAGACTTCTCCAAATAAACCTAGAATTCAGTAAAAACCATACAACTGCTGGAGCCCTACTCCCATCAATCAATAGCCATGCCTGAGCCCCTCGAGACAGAAACACTAGGCCCCAGTTGGTGCTGCTGCCTCGCTCCCCTCCCATGAAGAAATCCCTCTATTTTTAAATATTGACTTCTTTGTGTATATCTTTAAGATCTAAAGAAAGAGGAGCTTGGGAACCTTTCAGAAAAAAGCCAGTCCCAGGGGATTCCTTGTTGCACCCCATCAGGGTCTTTAGCTGCTAAGGAAGTCGTTCCATTCTAATTTCCAAAAAGGTTTAGAGAAATGATAGGTGAAAGGGGAAAAAAAAAAACCACTTTGATATTGGTAAAGAATCAAGAGGAATACACCTGGAAAATGCCATGACACTACTTTTTCAACTTCTTTAACAATTCTATTAGGACCTATACAATGAGAGCTGGCCTTTGGGGCACCTAACACTTATGTTCTGTGGTCCCCGCATTTCTCTCTTACCTCCGGACTCTGGGGGCACATTCATATGAATCTCCTCCAGAGTGGCTTTCTATGTCCTTTCGAGATAAATTGGATTTTCCCAAACAGTCCAAGATCAAAGGCAAGAGGAAAGATTAAGATTTATTTTCTTGTGTGAGTCATCGCCTGGATCACCAAACACAGAATTCACCAAATGTTTTGAGAGGTGATGACACTACACAGACAAGATTACAGAGCTCTGGTGTGATGTTTAATTAAAACTTTTCATCTGATCAAGGGCACTGTCACTGTTGGTGACAATGTAAATTACCCATCACCCAGAAATTCTGCTTCTGGGAATTTATCCTAAGGAACTAATAAAGAATGTGGAGTAAGATTTAGCTACAAGGATATTCACGAGACTGCTCTTGAAAAGAAAATTTAGAAACAACGTTAATTTCCCCAAAGAGGGGCATTAGCTAAAGATAGTACCATCATAGAGTGGAATTCTATGCTCCGTGCTGCCATAAATGTAAACATTGTGTGTACATGCACACACCGAGACACGCTTATATATTATGCTCTGACATAAAGTGAAAGAAATCTGTGGTATTCCGCAGGCTTGGTAGATGGGATTGAGTATGTTAAATGTTCTCTTTGCTTGATTTTTTCCATCCTGAGCATGAACTGCTTTTGTACTATAGAAAGAATAATTAAAGAACAGTCCTACTCAGGGGAGTCCCTCTGCTCATGGACAAGATGGTCAGAATTTCCCTCTTTTTCCAGGCTCAGCTCATGGAATAGTTTAGTCCAATAGATATTTAACCAGCTTCACTAGGACATGCCAAGCCCTGCAAATTTCTGGGGACACACAGTAAAGGTGAGGTATGGTTCCTGGCCTTGAAGGACTCCTGTCAAGTGGGAGCACAGAATACCTCAACAGAAACTCAATGGCAACCTAAGGGGAGCTTAGGCTTTGAAGCGCAACTGCGCCCCCAACCCCCAAAGATCAGATGCTACCGTAAAGTGCTTTGAAAGGCAGTGCTGTACTAACATAGGCTCCCAGACACCTCCCATCAGAGGGACCAGCTCACAGGCAAAGCTAAGTGTTCTCATGAGAGCAAGTATATAGAGTGTACAGCATGTGAAGAAATGGTTGTAAGCCTCTTTTTGGCAGGCATATATAGGCAGAATCTGAATAATGCTGCGGTCAGCCTTCTAGCAGCAATACCCTTCTGATATAGTAATATTTCCCTCCTATAGAAGAATACTACAAGACACTATATTAAAGAAAGAGGTTTCACTTTCCTTTATACTAGATGTTTTAGATCTGGTCTGAGTTTCAACTGTGCCATTTTTCTTTAAATTGCAGTTGCATGTCGCCCCCTCGTGTTTATCTATATTATTGCACCCTGTTGTAAGAAGGTGTGGATGACGTGGAGGGAGGTCTGGGCCCTTGACCTCCCAGAAGGGGGGAAAGAAACGTAGTAGATATGCGATAGGACTTGCAAAAGTACACAGGTAATAGCCACTTAAATTGTAAAATATAAGCCATGGCTCTGTTTTTTCTGTAACAATATAAAATCTTCTGGGTTTTGGTGGGAATAATAGTAGGTAATATTTAGTGTACGCTTACCTTGTGACAGGCACAGTACTAAGTGCTTTGCATTTGCTAACTCACTTAACGCTCACAACAATCCTGAGAGGGGTGAGCTATTAGTTGCTCTGAGCTCGCAATTCCAGGGAGGAGATAGACATAAAATGTCACATCAAAACAAAGCAAACAAAGCCAAGGGGCCCATGCCTCTGCGGAGAGAGCACTGGAATGAAAAGCCACATGCGACGGCAGGGGCTGTGTCACATTCATTGTCGTGGATGATATCTGGATGATGTGCTTTCAGTCTACCCTCAAAAGTCAACCATCCTGAGGCACCTGGGTGGCTCAGTCGGTTAAGTGTCTGCCTTCAGCTCAGGTCATGATCTCAAGGTCCTGGGATTAAGTCCCACATCAGGCTCTCCCCTTTACTTCTCCCTCTGACCCCCTCCCCATGCTCACTCTCACGTGCACGCTCTCTCTCTCAAAAAAAATAAATAAAATCTTAAAAAAAAAAAATCATCTTTTTCTTAACAGCTTTATTCAGATATAATTCACTTATATAGGGCACCCACTTAAAGGGGACAACTCAATGGCTTCTAGTATGTTCACAGAGATAGACGGCACCACAGTCAATTGTAGATCATTTTCATCACCCCTAAAACACCCCACATGTCCATTAGCAGTCACTCCTCATTTCCCCAAACCCCACTGATTCTAGACAACCACTAATCTACTTTTTGTCTCTATAAATTTGCCTAGTTTGCCTATTCTATATTTTGTAACAATGGAATCACATAATACAGGGTCCCTTGTGACTGGCTTCTTTCACTCAGCATGTTTTCAAGGTTTAGCCACATCACAGCATGGGTAGGTGCTTCATTTCTTTTTACTGCCAAATAATATTCCATTGTATGGATATACCACATTTTTTAAAGATTTCATTTATTTATTTGACACAGAGAGAGAGAGCACAAGCAGGGGGAGTAGCAGAGGGAGAGGGAGAAGCAGGCTCCCCTGCTGAGCAGGAAACCTGATGCAGGACTCGATCCCAGGACCCTGGGATCATGACCCAAGTGGAAGGCAGAGGCTTAACCGACTGAGCCCCCCAGGTGCCCCAGATATACCACATTTTAATTATCAATTTACCAGTTTATAAACATTTGGATTACTTCCATGAATAACACTGATACGAACATTCATGTACAAGCTTTTGTGTAGACGTGTTTTCATATCTCTTAGGCATATTTCTGAGAGTGGAATTGCCGAGTCACATGGTGACTCCATATTTATCATATCAAGGACCTGCTGGGCTGTTTTCCAAAATGACAGCACCATTTTGCATTCCCACCAGCAGTACATACAAGTTCCCATTTCTCCACACGCCTCCCAACACGTGTCTTTTGACTACAGCCATCTCAGCGCGGGTGAGGTAGCTCATGGTGGTTTTGTTTTGTATGATGGCTAATGACGTTGAATGCATAAAACTATTTCTTTTTGATACTGGTAATATGGTAGCCACACAGGCCAAATTCACCATAGTCTAGTCTGATTTTTATGAACAGTCTAAACATATTGATAAAATATGAGTAAGGAACAATCAGAAGAGATGGAGTTGAAAATTCTAAAGGTGGCAAGTCATGAATTCATTCATGTATTGAGCCCCTGTGAGAGATGAGAGACTGTTTTGGGTGCTGAAACAGGGCAGACAGCCACACAGGGATAGTTTCTGCCCTTGTGGAACTTAACATCCCATCAGGGGACATTGACCAACAAGGATCTACATAAGGAAGTAATTATAATCATGAACAGCTTGGCGAAGGACAAGTAGCGGAGGCTCCGAGATATGACAGAGGGTCCTGACTTCGTCTGAGGGCTCAGGGAAGTGAAGTTCGAGTGGAGATCTGCAGGATGAACTCAGGGTCAGAAGACGGGGTGGTGCATAGGTACTGAAGTGGTGGGGGTCATGCAGGGTGGGGAAGCTGAGCAAGCCAGAGGGACCAAAAGGTGGCCGGTGTGGCCTGTGGCCAGGGTACAGACCCCAAGGAAATGAGGCTGGAGACACAGGCCAGATCATAGGCAGTATTACAACTTGTGTTCAGGGTTTTGACCTTTCTCCCCAAAGCAGGAAGAAGCCACTGTTTGAAGGGTTTAATTTGGGGAGCTGGATGATAGGATTGGGTTTGCACTTTTATTTTATTTTTTTAGAAACCTGAATTATTTTTTTTTAATTTAAATTCAATTAACTAACATATAATGTATTATTTGTTTCAGGGGTACAGGTCTGTGATTCATCAGTCTTCTTTAACACCCAGTGCTCATTACATCACATGACCTCCTCAATGTCCATTCCCCAGTTACCCCATCTGCCACCCCTCTCCCCTCCAGCAACCCTCAGTTTGTTTCCTGAGATTAAGAGTCTCTTATGGTTTGTCTCCCTCTCTGGTTTCGTCTTGTTTCATTTTTTCCTCTCTTCCCCTATGATCCTCTGCCCTGTTTCTTAAGTTCCACATATCAGTGAGATCAGGTGATAACTGTCTTTCTCTGATTGACTTATTTCGCTTAGTATAATACCCTCTAGTTCCACCCACGTTGTTGCAAATGGCAAGATTCCATTTTTGCACTTTTAAATGCAATTTACTTTTGAGGGTAGACTCTGGCTGCAATTTGAAGAATGCAAAAATAAGAAGGAACGCAAGCAGACCTTTCAGGAAGGGATGTTAACTAATCCAGGCCAGAGACAAAGGTAACTTAAGTCTAGAATTGGGGACACTAGAGAGATTTGAGAGGCAACTACAGGATATTTTGAAGAAATTTAGCGAATGATTGGATTTGGGGGCTAGGAAGTGGAAGATGTCAAGGATGACTCTGCAGTTGGATGGATGATGGCGCCACAGATTTGGTAATGGGAACCCAAGGGAAGGAGCAGGCTGGGGCTGGCGGAGCTCATGAGCTCATTCCAGAAGCTAAATTTAGGTGCCTAGGAAACACCGAGCGGAGAAGTGGAGTGGACAGTCGGATATACAAGTTTGGATCTCAGGGGATGCTCAAGGTGCAGGTTGTAAGTGTGGAGCCTTGGGTGAAGATGAGCTTATTTAGGGAAAAGGTGTGGAATTAGAAGAAAAGGAACCTAGTGATGAGGCTGAGTCATTGCAACGTTTGAGGTCACACAGAAGAGGATTCTCCAGCAGAAGAGGTTGAGGAGAAATGAAAGAGGTAGGATGAGAACTGGGAAAGTTACTCGAGTCAAGAGATAAGAGTTTCAAGGAGAGAGTGATCAACAATATTAGAAACAATACGACAACCACTGGATTTAGCAACAGAGAGGTCACTGGTGACCTTAGCAGGATCTGTTGTGTTGAACAGTAGAGGCTGAAGTCGGCTGGAGTGAGGTGAGGAAATTGAGAGGAGCTGAGTAGGCAACTCTTTTAAGAACTCAGGAGGTAAAGGGCAGAAGAGGGGGAACAGCTAGAAGGAGATGTGTGGTCATGGGAGGGTGGCAAGCCGAGGCATATTTAAATATGGAGGAGAAGGACTCACCCTGTGGAGAGAGACTGGAGGGTGAGGTACAGAGGCGACAAAGCTGAGTGATAAAGAGCTCAGCTTCTGGAGCCAGACCACTTGGGTTCAATTCTATCTCCTCTATCTGCTGCCTGTGTGGCTTTGAGGGGGATGTTTCGCCTCTCTGTGCCTCCATTTCCTCATCTCTATAATGGAGGAAAAAGGGGCGCCAGGGTGGCTCAGTCGGTTGAGCGTCTGACTCTTGGTTTGGCTCAGGTCATGATCGCAGGGTCATGGGATAGAGCCTTGTATTGGGCTCCACGCTCGGTGGGGATTCTGCTTGAGATTCTCTCCCTCTGCCCCCACCCCCGGCTTACACATGCACTCTCTCTCTCTCAAATTAAAAAAATAAATCTTTTTTTAAAAATAAAATAAAATGGAGGGGGGAAATGGAACTACTGTTGGTAGGGTTAAATAAGAGAACATATAGAAAGAGATGCGATTTGGATAGAGTCACTTTGCCAATGCAGGATTCCAGAACCACACTGATCATCTTCACCAGTCTCCTGAGTTTTGCTCTTAAGAGACCCCCACTTGCTCCCCCTTTAAATTCTGACAGGAACAACCAATTTCTGACTTAAAGTGGGTGATGGTCAACTATTTCTACCATTAAAAATAAAGCTCCAACAGAATGTGAATGTAGGCTCACCAGAAGTCACAGACTAGAAAGTTCAGAGCAGCATGATTCATAATAGTTTCAAGTTGGAAGCTATTCAAATGCCCATCAACAGAATATCAATAAATAAACTGGTATATTCAGACAATGAATACCATTTGGCAACAAGAATACACAATCTACAACCACCCACAGTAATACGCACGAAAGAAGCAAAAGAGTCTATGTTGTGCGGTTCTATTTACATAAAGGACAAAAACAGACAACACTCATCGACACTGTTAGATAACAGGACAGGGATTTCCCTTGGGGGTGGGTAGTGACTAGAAGTGGGGGAGGTTTGGACAAAAGGTTTCCTGGAGGGTTGCTAATAATAATAATTTTTAAGAAAACATTAAAGGACATATTTGGAAAACATACTGCTTGATAACGCTCTATAGCCATCTTCAAATTCAAGTTTATCGGCTTGGTGAAATAAATATATACATTTTGAAATGCAAAGCAACACAAGTTTTTGCATTGTTCCCACAAAGGCAATGACCCCAGACTCTATAAAAGGTGTTTAAAAAGCACCACTTTTCAGAGGTCAGAGGAAAAAAACAACAATAAACCTCTCATGTTTTCTTAGGATTTGAGGTCTTTCATTTCCTCAGAACATTCCTGATGGGTAGCTTTAAAGGAAGCATCTTCCTGACTCAGCCTCAGGGACAGTCACTATGTCTGACCAGGCAGTCTCACCCACGTGTTTGAACCAGCATCTAACTACTGACCTTCTTCTAGGACATGCTTGCCCAGAAAACTAGTTTTGACTGACGGTTACTTCTCATCTGACATCGAAATCCCTAGACCATTTTGAGATAAAGCTGAGTTGCAGCCATAGTCCTACATGACCTTCTCCTGCCTGGGTCTCTTGACCTTATTTTTCTCTTCATTCAGAGTTTTTGCCTGGACTTCCGACAGAATGATTGGAGTGACCTAGCTCTGAAATTAGTATCAAGACGTTTACCAAATTTTCTCTGAAACCTATACCCTCAGCTCGTTTCCACCATATTGGATTCCCTATGACTTGAGAAAATAAGAACTGCACTGGATAAGTCACATGCTGCTTGGGACTTGACCTGAGTGGTTGCCTCTTCCCTGGGCCCTCTTTCTGTCTCTACTTGTCCCTCATTCCTTGTTCTCTTCATATGTGGGTTCTTTCCCATTGTCCCCGGTGTGTCTGCTAATGTCCTGCTTGGGGCCAACTGTGATACTACAAGGTTAAAAATTTCCCCTTTCTCTTTCCCCTCACCTGCCTGCTCAGTGCCACCTGGAATCAGAAATAAAACCATCCAGACTTACCTAAGTTGTAGCTACCAATCATCAAAAATGAAGTCTACCAATAGACTCCTTCCAGTTTTTGTAATTTCCTCAGGAAACATAATTCTTTTTTCTTTCTTTTCTTTTCTTTCTTTCTTCTTAGAGAGAGGAAGAGAGAGAATGCGGGCAGGGGCAGAAGAAAAGGGAGAGAGTGAAGAGCCCCATGCAGGGCTCAATCTCACGACCTTGAGATCATGACCTGTTGAGATCATGACCTGAGCAGAAATCAAGAGTCGGGTGCCTAACTGACTGAGTCACCCAGGTGCCCCAACATAATTATTTTCAAATTGATCTGCCTTTGACTTCATTCTATAAATTAGTATATGGAAATTCAGCTACCTCACTTAGCCGATTCAAGAAGAGAGGAACCAACTAAATAAATCACATTCCATTTTGTCCTGAAGAACCAAGGCCTATATTCATAAAGTTCTCATTAAAATATGAATAAACAGCTATAAAAATAATACACTGCATATATCTTTGTGAAGTAAACACAGAGTGAACTCTGCTTATCAGAGATGCTTCAAGTGAAGGGATTTAAATGGCTTTGCAAGATATTCTATCAGAATTAGGCTGGAGAGAAAAACAGAGCATTAGGAAAACAAAAGTAAAGTAGTTATGCTCATTTATGGTGAGGAGTTGATTTAGTCTAAACTGCTATCATCTCCTCAGTAACATAATGGTGAAGGATTCCAGAACGTCACAACTGAAAACTTGGGTTCAATTATATTATTATTGGCATACACACCTATCTTTGTCGATTCTTACAAAACCAATCCAAGCATGTTGGCACAGACAGAGCACTCTCAATGTTTGATCCCCAGACCAGTAACATCAGCATCATCCACAAAATGTTAGAAACAAAAAATTCTCAGAAGCACCTCAGACCCACAGAATTAAAACCCTAGGGAATGATGCCCACCAACCTATATTTTGACCAACCTTCTAGGTTATTCTGATGCATACTCAAGTTTGACTCGAATTCATCTTCCCCTAGCACACAGAAACACCAGGTACCCCTACTTTTGTGTGAAGTCATACTGGTGTCTCTCCTTGTCCCATTAGCCCACGTGGGTATGAGACTTCATTCTCTACCTCTCTTAACCAGGGCCATGATAGAGACTGCTGTCCTCGCGATCCATTCTTTCCTTATCCCTCTTACTATTAAAATCATCAGCCACCTCATTGCACCACAAATTTTAACAGGTCGTAGGGCTTTCCAGCAAGAAATCACATATTCAATCGTCTCTTACCCCTGGAGATGACTATGCAAATAATTAGTTTGGATCAAGAACATATGAACAAAAGTGATGCATTCAACTTCCAGATTATATCTTTTTAAAGATCCCAAACAACCTGGTTACCCTCCTCTTTCTCTCCCACCCCCCTCCCCAACCGAATGCTAATATGGTTATTTGGCTCTGAGGATGAGGACCACGTTGCTCTGATGGAGCAGAAAGGTAGAGGACACCTGGGTCTGTGGATGCTCCTAGATCAGAGCTGTCCCAAGAACCTCGACTACATTCTTCTGGACGGTTATGCGAGACAGAAATAAATACACTGTGATTTCACTTCAACTGCTCTCTCTCTCTCTCTGTTACAACCTAGCCTATACTTCTTTATCAGGCAGAGCTTCCCTTCTAGAGCTTCGATCCTATTTTCTTTCCTAAGGCTGAGATTTCATGCCTCGTTCCCATAAATCCACCTTTTATATATATTCCCATTCAAGACAATTGCCACTTGATATTAAGGATGTCTAGTCCTACCCAGGTTTGGTAATTGTGACCAACTTCCCCACTGAGGACCTCTACAAAAGCCAGACACATCTCCTTAATATTTGAAAAATCTACTTAAAGTCACTGAAGAGGTAACAAGGCAATTTAAATAAGCTAAGCTAACGGAAGAGAGGGAAATCCAAAGTGGTCCATTTGGGCTTGCTTTTTCCGAGGGCATTTGCCAATTCTGGAAGAGGTGACTGAGAGGCTGAGCAAGATTTTTGACAGCCTTGAATGGGCTAAGGAAATTTTTAAAGAAAGAGAATCAGAGCCCACTTACTCTGGGAGAGAGGTGTTGCTAACCTCCACACTTGAGACTGGGACACTGAAGGCTGCATTCCAGCACAGGATGAAAGGAAGCAGAATAATCCTCACGGGGATGCAATCTAGTTTTGAATCACGGTAATCACCCAAAATTGGATTAAGGTAATCCTGGATTACGAGCTTTCCCAGGTTCCTTCTTAAAGCACATGTAATTCCTCTCCAGAGAAAGATAATATTTTATAAACCTCAAATTACTTCCACAAAATTTTCAAATAACAATGCCTGGCACAAGATAAGAAAATAACCAGGTATCATGGTGACAGATACACTTCCGGTGAGCATAGCATGACACATAGTATGTTGAATCACTATGTTGTACACCTGAAACTAATGTAACGTGTGTGAACTATATAAAAAAAACTCAAAAGGAAAAAAAACAGGTATTTAAAGAGACAAGACTACTTGAACAATAACAACAACTACAAAATAAGCAGAAAAAGAAACAACAGAAACAAACCTGGAGGGTTCTGAATATTGGAGTTACCGGACACAGGCTTAAAAATAACTATGCTCACAAGATTAAAAGAGACCAAAGACAATACTGAATTTCAACAGGGGATCTGAAAATATTAAAAAGGACAGAGCAGAGTCTATTTTTTTTCTAGAATTTCTAGAATTCTAGAATTTCCAAATAGAATTAGGAAACTGTGGGCTGACTCCTGATCATGGAGAGAGATTTTGGGATCACCCTCATCTAAATCCATGAAATGGGTTCTCCACAAGAAAGATGAGTAGAGAGAAGGAATGCTGGGCCACCATGAAAAATCACTGCCCACCAGAGGGCTTTATAATGACAGTGACAGAGAGTGGATAGCTAATAAAATTAAACAAGGGAGCATGTCAACTCTCAGGTTTCCAAATTAAATTCATCCTTAGTAAAGAACTTTAGGGACCTACATCTTCCTCTATGCTCAGCCACGGTTTGTTTCCTGCACAGCCCCTGCCTTTTTTTTTTTTTTTTTTGTCTCTGGAAATCCCAGACCCCTACTGCTCTCCACTATTCTGCACTCAAAACCCGAGCTCCCACAACTTTCCCACTGAGTCATCCAGTGGAAGGAGGTTCTGAGTCAGCAAATGGGCTGATGGAACAAGCCCTTGGACACTGGCCCCCCAAGCCTTCCAAAGACCTGAAGTTACTTCTTCACCTCTGGAAACAACACAACACATTTCCACCTCTTCCTCCTCCTTCCCTTTCTCCCCCCCGCTTCCCTCCACCACCCCACACCCACCAATGGACATAAGGAGTGAAAGGGGGCAGAGACCTTCCCAAGGCTGCTATGAGCCTCTAACATTTAGGCTTACAGAAAGGATCTTCTCCCATCTCCTGAGGGAAGGAAAGCCCCACAGGGCTGTTGAGAGGAAAAGGGACTGGGCCCCCCAGGCCACGAGTTGGGGACATAATGGAAGTCCTCAGCATGATGTCAGTATTGATTTCACCAATCGAATCCATTAAGTAAAATCAGTTATTTGTGCAGTATCATGTGAATCTGCACATATTTGAAATGTATTCAAATATTTTTTTTTTTAAAGATTTTATTTATTTATTTATTTGACAGAGATAGAGACAGCCAGTGAGAGAGGGAACACAAGCAGGGGGAGTGGGAGAGGAAGAAGCAGGCTCATAGCGGAGGAGCCTGATGTGGGGCTCGATCCCGTAACGCCGGGATCACGCCCTGAGCCAAAGGCAGACGCTTAACCGCTGTGCCACCCAGGCGCCCCTGAAATGTATTCAAATATTTTGTATTCTGGGGCGCCTGGGTGGCTCAGTCCGTTAAATGTCCAACTCTTGATTTCAGCTCAGGTCATGATCTCAGGGTCATGAGATCGAGCCCTGTGTCGGGCTCCATGCTGGACATGGAGGCTGCTTAAAATTCTCTCTCCTTCTCCCTCTGCCCCTCCCCCCTCCTTTGTCTCTCTCTCTCTCTCTCTCTCTCTCCAAAATGACTCTAGTGGTATTGTAAAAACATATCTATTGCAAAAACATCTAAATAGAGGTGTATACGAGCTAAAATTAAAGGGCTTCTTCACACCCCCCCACCCCTCATGCCTATTCCCCAGAGGTATTTGTTTCTAAACATTAAAAAAAAAAAGTCCTCTCCTTTATGTATGGGTATGTACATGTGTGTATCTCCATCCTACCTAGGATGCTACCGTCCCTGAAGGGTATCAAATGTGTGTTTATTCATTTCTTTAGAGACATTCCAGCTACTGCACTATCTAGGCTACAACAGAAAATCTCTTTTAACTGTCTATTGTCATACAACAAACCACCGCAAAACTTAGTGACTTCAAAAACAAACCAAAAAGCTCACCATTTTATTTAGTTCACGATTCCGCAGTGCGGCTGTGCAGATCTGATCCGTGCCAGCTGGTGGGTGAGCTGGAGCTCCCGTTCACATTCGGCTGACTGGTAGCTGGTAGGTGCCAGGGCCCTCAGCCGCACCAGCTTGTCCCGGCTCCTCGTGGCCTCACACGCTCCAGCAGGCTAGCCCAGCCTCATCCCACCGCGATCTCAGGGTGCCAGCAGCAAAAGCTGCCAAGCGTCCCAACCAGCGCTCGGGGCCGCCACGCGCATCGCGCTTGCTAATGCCCCATTGGCTAAAGCAAGTCACATGACCAACCCCAGATTCTGGCGCGGAGACTTGGACTCGCCTCTTGACTGGAGGCGGAAAATTACATTGCAAAGGAGCGTGTGGGCAGGGAGGGTGTGAATTTGTAGCCTATTTAAGCCACCAGATTCCTTGAGGGCATGTGTAGGGCACCTGGGAATTCCTAGGGATGTCTCTTCTAGAAGCTGTATCCTTTGGTCGGAAGGGCACGTAGCCCCACTGCCCTCTCAGGCCCTTTGTGTTCTGGCTGTTTAAGGGAAAAGGTCTTTCCTCAAGGGCACGACCTCAGAGGAGAACGCTGACAGGAGTTCTGGGTCTGAGAGGTGGTGGATCCTAGAACCTGGTGTGGGGCGGCTATGATGGGAACAGAAGGGGCTAAGAGCTGTATCTTTATGATCCTAAGAGAGGGGCACTTACCAACCAGAGGGTGGGTGATCCTCTCTGGAAAGCCCAGGGCGGCTGCCTCTGCGGGTGAGTTACCTTAAGGGCTTAAGTGATTAACTGGGAAAAGAAAATGCGACTGTTTTCACACCAAGTTGATGGAGTTTACACTAATTATACGTATTTTAGTTAATATCTAATCATTAAAACTTGTCCTAATGTGTTTACTTTGAGAAATTCCCCACGCTGTCCACTTAAAACTCATACACTTTTCTATGTGTATATTTTAATTAAAAGTTTGTATTTTCGAAAACTGGCTCGGGTTGATCATAACAGCTCGAAGGACACAGGGACCTTTTGTGGTGTTGGGAAGACAACATTGTCTGGGAGCCAGGTGACTTGAGTTGTAGTCCCCACTAACTAGTTCTGGCCTTAGATAAACCACCAAGCTTCTCTGAGCCAGAGTTGTTCACCTGTGAACTGAAGGATTCTCAATTACACCTAAAACCCATTTAATTTTCTGTGATCCACCTCCTTTTATTAAGTACGTACTAGGCCTTCAGGACACATTGAAGGACAAGATAGAAACATTTCCTGCCCTGGTGGGACTTCGAACCTAGTAAGTACAGACAGACAAATCGACAAGCAGGAACTGCCTGTGATCTGGGCCATCCCCTGAGAGGAGCAGCAGAGGGGCAGCCGGGGTGTGGGGGGAGCCTTGTGGAAATCATAAGGGATGAGCGTCAGCCAGGTGAGGCAGAGGGGAAGAGTACACGGGAGCAGGAACGGCATGCTGCAGGTCCTGAGGGGAGAGATGGCACGTGCGTTCGTTCAAGGGGCGCAAAGACCTCGGGTAGAACCGACACAGGAGTGGGTAAGGGTCTCACAAGACACAGCTGGAGAAGTAGGGCCTGCAGCTTATTAAATCAGCCTGCCGGAACCCTGGCTGACCCCTGCACCAACAGAAGTCCCTGACAGGGCAGAGTGAACATGGAAACAGTTTATAATCAACCTGCCACTTCCTTCTCAGGCCATAAATACACTTGAATATTTATTATCTATACGTTTAAGTCTCTTTTTTCCTGACCTCACCTATGTTTCGGATCACTGACAAGCTTTCAAAGAGACATCTACACGGCGGCCCCATCCACAAACTATTACAGCATTCTGGCTAATTACAAGACTGCAGACAATCACCAATGTAGATGGATAATGCGATACTTACAATGTGCCAGGAGCTGTTCTAAGATATTACATACATTAACTCACTGAACCCTTGTGAATGGCCTATAAAATCGGTACAAAGAATATTAATGCCCACCTCATGGGCTTGTCAGGAGGATTTAATATTGCTGCTGTTTTACAGAGGTGGAGACTGAGGCATGGAGAAGTTAGGTGTCTCAGGTCATGCAGTGGGTCAGTTTCAAGGCCTGGATTTAAACCCAAGTAGACTTGCTCCTTGAATTCATGCCCTTAACCGTGGTTTTTAGCCTCTTGGGGCTCCTTCTCCCCTTTTCTTCTCAGACTTTTCCCCATCTTGGCGATGTTACGGACTGAATGTTTGTGCCTTCCCTAATTCCTAATGTTAAAGCCCTAATTCTGAGGCTGGTTATATTTGGAGATGAGGCCTCCTTTGAAGCAATGAAAGCTAAATGAGCTAAAAGGGTAGGGCCTTGGTCCAATGGGATTAGTGTCCTTATAAGCAGAGACACCAGTGAGCCCACCCCCACTCCACTGGGCTCATGCAGCAAGGAAGAAAAGGCCAAGCAGCCACCTGCAAGCCAGGAAGAGGGCTCTCACCAGAAATCAAATTTGCTAGCTCCCTTGGTCATGACTTCTAGCCTCTACAACCATGAGAAAATTAGTTTCTGATTCAGTCTGTGGGATTGCGTTATGGCAGCCCTAGCTGACTGATAGAGTGGGACAACCTAGTCCTCCACCTGCCC
Source organism: Ailuropoda melanoleuca (assembly GCF_002007445.2). NCBI lineage: Eukaryota > Metazoa > Chordata > Mammalia > Carnivora > Ursidae > Ailuropoda > Ailuropoda melanoleuca. The sequence goes on from NC_048218.1 coordinate 108,693,959, forward strand.
TCCACTGCTTCCGTCAGTTTTCCTTTCTCCTGTGGTCTGAAGTCTGCAATGAGTGCAGGGCTAAGTTCTGCATGCTGGCAGGTCTGGTTCCTTCTAAAGGCTCTAGGGGAGAATTTGAAAAAACTAAAAGGTGATGATGTGTTGGAGGCCAGGGAGTGGTTCCCTGTGTGGAGGTGCCACTTGAGGTAAGACCCGCCTGAGGAGGAAGGAGACATGCGAGAGCTAAGGAGAGAGAGCGAGAGCCTGGAGGTGGAAACAGCATCGTGTATTGGTTTCCTGTTGCCACTATAATAAGTTACCACAAACTTGGTGGCTTAAAACTGCACAAATTTACTATCATACAGATAGAACTGCTTATTTATTTGTTTCCTTTTTAACGCCTTCATGTAACTTTCTTCCAGAATATAAACTTCATGAAGGCAAGGGCCTTGTAGGTCTTACTCCCAGACGTATCCTCAGAGACTAGAGCACTGAAATCGAATATTTGTTGGATAATTCTCTAACTGAATGCAAAAATTATGGAATAAACTGAGGTAGGTCTGCTTGATGTGACAGAAAAGTTAAATGATGAGAATGTTTATGATGTCATGTTCAAATGAAGAAAAGCATGGTACAAAGTTATATATATTCACAAGATGTAAAACAAATAAATATGCAGAGAAGAATGACTGACAGAAAATACCTCAAATGTTAACAGTGTTTGTTTCAGGACGCTAGAAACATGGGTAGGCTTTTTCCCCCTTTATCTTTACTTTCTGCATTTCCAGATTTTCTGTAGTGAGCGTGTATTACTTTTTAAATGTCTGGGGCTCTGGGTAAGAAATAATCAACCAGGTCATACCAGGTAATGGCCACCTCCTTCCTGAGTGTCTCTTGATTCCGCTCTCCTTGGTCCCTACCCAGGAACAATCTCATAGAGCTCCAAGACATCCTCTGTGCCTGTCTGGCAGCCGGTCACACATTTCATCTTCTGTTACAGTTATCTGAGAACTTGTCACATCTCCCCTCCCTCTCTGCTTCCTTATTCATCTCTGTATTCCCAACAGTATTTCTTTGGCCCTTGGGCTGCACTTCAAACATACTGCCCATTATCATAACCTTTCATCTCTATCCTATCCTATCTGTTCTCCCTGATCCTGCTCTCCAATTGTCTAGTGAGTCTAGCAGAGTCTAAATGTAACCATACCTTGCTCAAAGCCTCCAATGGCTCCCCATTTCCCCAGAGGAAAAGCCAAAAGCCTTCCACAATTGATCACTTGTTTCCTCCACTCCAGCCACACTGTCCCCCCATCCCCACACTCCCTCTCTGTGCCTGGAACACTCTTCCCCAGAGATCCCCCTGACCAGCTCCCTCATCCCCTCAGGCCTCTACCCAAATACTACCCTACTAGAGAGGTCTTCTTTGCCCACCTCTATCAACAATCAACTATTCCTGCCCACAGATCTGCACCCCTCCTACACACATTCACTTGATGTTTCTCCATAGCACTTATGACCTTCAGACACACTAATTATTTATTGTGTGCTCCTCCTCCAATCCAAGCACCAGGAGCGAGAGCAGAAACTGTGTATACCGCTACTTTCCCAGAGCCTGGAACGGTGCCTGCTATACAGCAGGCTCTCGATAAATATTTTTTGAATGAACAGATTACTGAATTACTGAGTGGACTAAATGGAGGGATGGATGAATGGAAGGGACGTCCTGTAGGAGGCAGGAAGAGGAGGGATAGCCCTCAGTGGTTAGTTTCATCAGGGATAAAGAGTATCTACTTCTCTGTAACTGTAGGGACAGTCCAGACACAAGAAACAATAAATAGAGTTAGGCTTACAGATTGAAAGAGATGGAAGCAAAAGGTCTATAAAGCCAGGCTTGACCTCAAAAGAACTACTGAGAAGATACGAAACTAGGGAGAAGAGAGCAGGAGGATTTAGGGACTTCGGGTAGAGAGAATCAGGGGGGATAGCGTTTGATATAAAATATTAAAGGGAAAGATAAAGTGGATGTCACTGCTAATTAAGAGGCATTAAACATGCTTTCAGAAATCATCTTGTGAAAGGAGCTTGTGGGAAAGGAGGGAGGAGGTCTGACATTTACAGAGATTCTTCTCATAGCTAATTGTTACGGTCTGAATGTTTGTGTGCTCCCAAAATTCTTATGCTGAAATACTAAATAAAGCCCAATGTGATGGTATTAAGAGGTCAGGACTTTGGGAAGTGCTTGGGCCCTGAGGGTAGAGCCCTTGTGAATGGAATTCCTGTTCTTATAAAAGACTTCACAGAGCCCCCTCCCCTTCCACCACCTGAGGACAGATCTGAAAAACAGAGGTCTATGAACTTGGAAGCAGGTTCTCACCTGACACCAAATCTGCCCCCACCTGGATCGTGGACTTCCAAGTTTGCAGAACTGTGAGAAATAAAGGCCTATTGTTTATAAATAAGCCACCAGTCTGTGGTATTTCGTCATAGCAGCCCAAATGGACTACGACACGAACACAGCCAGGCTCATTCTTCATCAGCCCTCATCAAGGCTGTGGTTCTCTGCTATTGTTCCTCCATTAAGAATGAGGCAATGCTTAGCCAAAGCATTCTGAAGGGGGCCTGTGCTTTCCCTCTGAACCGAGAGCGATCTACCAAAATATTCTGCATGCAAATATTGTTTGCGCTGGGCAAAAATTCTCTCTCTCGCCTTTCTCAAAGTGGATGTATTCACGTCAGTCTTCAGAAAGACAATGGTAAATAGAAAGAGAAACAATATACATGATATAATATATAAATGATGACAACAGAGAACAATTATATAGAACTATATACTTCTGATAGGAAAAAAATTTTTAAATCGACTTAGCATTGGAAGCACCTAAAACATTTTACAGTTTATAAAAGTAACATTATTGGGGCGCCTGGGTGGCACGGCAGTTAANGAAAAAAATTTTTAAATCGACTTAGCATTGGAAGCACCTAAAACATTTTACAGTTTATAAAAGTAACATTATCGGGGCGCCTGGGTGGCACGGCAGTTAAGCATCTGCCTTCAGCTCAGGGCGTGATCCCGGCGTTATGGGATCAAGCCCCATATCAGGCTCCTCCGCTATGNTATGAGCCTGTCTTCCTCTCCCACTCCCCCTGCTTGTGTTCCCTCTCTCGCTGGCTGTGTCTATCTCTGTCGAATAAATAAATAAAATCTTAAAACTAAATAAATAAATAAATAATAAAAGTAACATTATTTTCTAAACAAAACTATGTGGTTCTAAAAGTAAAACACAATGGGGCACCTAGGTGGCTTGGTCGGTTAAGGGGCTGACTCTTGATTTTGGCTCAGGTCATGATCTCAGGGGCGTGGGATCGAGGCCCACATCAGGCTCCTCTATACCTCAGCTCAGCGGGGGTAGTCTGCTTCTTTCCCTCTCCCTCTGCGCTCCCCTCCCACACACACACCCCCATGCTCTCTCTCTGATGGATAGATAAATCTTTTTTAAAAAATAAAATAAAAGATTAGTTCTCAATAAGAAAAAATTTTAATATGTATAATATAATAAAAAATAATAATCAAATTGTATCTCAAGACTGCCCTGTGAATTAGGCAGGTCAGAAATCTCAGACAGAGGGACCGAGGCTGACCAAGTTCAGAGTCCGTTAGTGGGGGATGGTGCCTGGTTCTCCAGTCCCAGGCTCCCAATTTCAGGGAGCACCTGGACCAGGGGAGAGGAACAACAATGGCCCAGTGCCATCTTGTCTCTGATTGGCCAAAACAGAGAATGATGTTCCACTAAGGGGAAATAAATTTCTTTGTAGAGTAAATGGATCCAAGGGAAGGGACTTTCAAAAAGGCCTTAACAAAGGTCCTAAATAAGGCTTACTTAGAAATGAATTCACGACACAACTGAGAAAATGCTTTAACAGTCACTGAACCGAGCTAGGGGCAAGGAACTCAGAATAAGCACAAGCACTTTCACCCTCGCTCTCTCCTTCCCACCCTTCCCCGCCCCACACACACACCCTCATTTCCATTCTGCTCTCTGAGGACCCTGGGAACAAACAAGCTTCCCCCCTCTGGAACAAGTCACTTCCCCATGTACAAGTAGCTGGTGAATTGCATGACCTCCAAGGGCCCTTCCAGCATCAAAATGTTTTTATTGCCCAGAAAAGGGTTGGGTTGTTTTTTTTTTTTAAAATACCACTTATCTTATTTGTACCTCGACCTCTCTACCGCACTTCCCCGTGCCAGCCCCCTTTCCGGCCCTGCGCCTGCTGGCATGCTTTTGAATGCTTTTCACCTCCTCTCCAGACACCCACGTTTTACCCTTCCTACCACAGCAGCTCCACTGTCTTCTCTCATCTTACCAACTGCTTTGCTAGCCTACGAGAACTCTCCTTCCAACAATACTCCGAGTATCTTTCCCCCTGATTTCCCGGAGAGCACGGGCGGTTTTGTGCCTTCACCTGCCCTGTCCTGCCCCAGTGCCCCATAGCTCACTGGACTCCTGCCAGAGGTGTCGCTGTCAGTGCGTAGTGAGGGCGGGGACCATGTCTCTCACCTTCATGGCCACAGCCCAGCGCCCAGCAGAGGGCTAGTTCCCAATGCTCATTAAATATTTGACAGTCATATTGCTTGTGATTCCAGATACCTAACTTCTCACTTCCTGTTCCCTTGAGAGCCCTTTTAGTACAAGTCTTCTGGGCTGGAAAGCTCATCAATGTAGTCCCTGATGCCAGGAACTGACCTAATATTCACAGCTAGATCTCATTATTATTACAAGCTGGTCTGACACCGCCAAGCCATTTTGTTTTCCTGTTGGACAGAAACATTCTGGAAGAATATCAACCTCAGACAAGATGCTAGAGACAGAATGTGTCCTCTTAAAATTCTTACGCTGAAACCTGATTTCCATTGTGATGGTATTTGGAGGTGGGGCCTTTGGGAGGTGATTAGATCACAAGGGGAGAGTCCTCATGAATGGGATTATGCTCTTGTAGAAGAGGCCCCAAGGAGTTCCCTTGTTCCTTCTGCCACATGAGGACAGAGCCAAAAGACAGAGGTGTAGGAACCAGGAAGCAGATTCTCACTAGACATCAAGTCTGCCTGATCTTGTTCTTCCCGCCTCTAAACTGGGAGAATAAATTTCTGCTGTTTATAAACCACCCTGTTTATGGTATTTTGGTATAGCAGCCCAAACTAAGTAAAACACAAGGTTACTCTGACACCATGATAAAATGAAATAAAACAAAGCGACTTCATAATTTTGTCTAATCATAAGAATAAGGTCACTGAGCCAAGATAAAATACTCCATTATAGAATAGCCCCCTTTTTCTGACAGCATCCAATTCAAAGCGAAAGCCTGCTTGCTTATTATACCTTCTCCCAAATCATCTAACTGAAGGCTACACCCTTTAGGTTCTTTCTACCATGCTATTACTAAGACACCTTACTGTAATCGGCAATAACATTTAACTACATGTGTGTTCCTAGCGTGGCCTTTGGCTGAAATGCACGGACAGTTATAGGCTGTCATTTCATATTCACTGATATCCACAAACATCTTAGGGGTAAAGTATTATTATTCCCAATTTATCCCCCAGGGAAACTGAAGCTGAACAAGGTCTAGTGATTTAACAGAGATCATACGAGGAGACTTCTAGACCTAACCCTGTTCACTTAATGTAAGGGTCAGTCCAGACCCTTTTACAACACCCAGATGTCCTCAGCCATGAAGAATCTGTTTGCTTCCTTTATCCTAGAGGTGAAGTCAAACAGTAAAAACACAATTCCTCTCACCAGGAATATTTCTCAGACTTGAGAGGCCTTTAAACGGAAGCTAAACTCTACAGTGAAGATGTATGTTCCAGCATGACTGGATCTAAAGCGAGGCACCCATTTCGAGCACAAAATTTGAGGGGCACCCAAAATCTCATTAATCAGGATAAAATCAATTAAAAAAATCAAATCAGCAAACTACGACCCAAAGGCCGGTGCCTGTTTTTGTAATAAAGTTTTATCCTAAGGTCCAACAAGCATGTGTCTACTCAAAAACCAAGGTCCAGCATCAACAATACCAAGTGCGACTCCCCTTATTCCCCCTCAAGGAAACAAACAAACACGCTTCGAAGGAGCCGAGAGGAAAGGGAGGTCAGTTCGCCACAGGGTGCTAGGGAAAAGCAGGTGAGAAGGAAGCCTGCCCTAGTGCTGGCTCCTTAGCAGTTCTCTGCCCCGCCGCCCCTCTCCCCGCAGCGCGGGTCCTGCCGCTTTAAATCCCCGGGGCCCGGAGGCGCGCGGCGGGCCGTTGCCCAGGGAGACAGACGCACAATAGCTGGCAAGATCCCAGGCTTGGACCCGCGGCCGCGCCGGCCACTGCGCTAGCGGCCACCCCGCTTCGCGCGCCCCATGGCCAACTTGTACTCGCGTCGCAGCTTCAGAAAGCCCGAGAAGGAGGACGGCCGGCAGGAGGAAGAGGAGGAGGAAGAGGAAGAGGTGGAGGAGGCCGGGGACGCGAAGGAGAAGACGCTGGAGGTCCATGGGGCGTTCAGCGATGAGTACTTCTGGAAGTTTGTGGAAGTCGGTGACAGCAATGGAGAAAATTCAGAGCCCTTCCTTCCCCGCTTAACCAGCGTCGTCAGCCCCAGCCTGAGCCCGACCCCGCCGCTCAGCCAGACGTCCAGCCCGACGTCCAGCCCGTCGCGGAGCGAGACCACAAGCTGGAGCTCACAGTGGAGCACTTCCTCCCAGAAAAGTACAGCCCCTGCCCGCCCCTTCCTTTAAGGCTTCCCGGGCCCTAGGGGCCTCCAGTCCCGCGACTCCAGAGCCTTGGTCTCCTCGCGCGTCTGGTTTCCAAATACGTGCACCACTCCACACACAACCCCGTCTGTCTCGGGCCCTTCTGTCAAAGGCACTGAAATCTTGGCTGAGCCTTTGCGATGGCTCACAATTTAGGACATCGTTGAAACGCTTGGTGAAACTGGAAGCTTGGGTAGTGCCCTACGGAGCGCGTTTGTAGTACTCCCATGTGCATTCAGGTCATGATCGTGTTCTCTCTCTCTCTCTCTTCTCTCTCCCCCCCCCCCCTCCTTCCTTCCCTCCCTATTCCTCCCCCTCCCCTCCCTCTCTCCTACTCTCTCTCTCTTCCCCTCTTTCACACACACACACACACACACACACACACACACACTGGAAGACTAGTGCCTTCAGAGTATTGTGCTACTAAGACAATCCTCTAAAAAGCTCATTTTTGTGGTTAAGTTCCTGTGCTAAAACCACTCTAGGCACTTCCTTAAAAAGAGAGGCAGACCATTTATTTAGAGGAGGATGCCCAACCTCCCAGTATTGACATTTCTGTCAGGATCCTTCTTTGTTGGGCCAAGGGTGGGAGGGGGCTGTCCTCTGCATTATAGATGTTTAGAAGCATCCCTGACCTCTAGCGGGGACTATGCCATTAGCCCCCACTCTGTGATAATCAAAAATGTCTTTAGATGTTGCCAAAGATTTGGGGGGGGAGCAAAAATTGTCCTTTTGAGAACCACTGATTTAGAAGGAGTGGCTAAGTTTTTAAATGTTTCATTCAACAGGTTTTCCTAAAATATTTCAGACATTTAGGAAAGACTTGTCTGGAATAAATTTAGATAGGTAAGAAAATGTTTTGTTTTCATATTATTTTTGGAAGCTGCTGATGTTTACCTCTTGGGTAAACATGTCTGGAAATAGAGTGAAATAATTCAGGGCACTTACAGCTAATTTATTCAAAAAGGTTTTTTTTTTTTTTAAATCATACTGTTAGACCCTTTGGAGATAGAAACAAGGTCCCTGTCCATCTACCTGCAGAGATGGCATGTCCACTTAATATAACATGAAATAATAACACTGTGCCGGGTGGGCAATAGCAAGGGCTCTGAAAATGCAGGAGTCTCTACTGGCTAAATGAGACCGTGATTACAGACACCTTCTGTGAAGGAGACTGGAAATTGTAGTCTTTTTTTCCCTCTCTCTTTTTCTCTTTGTTGTTATTGCTACTAGCTTTCAAGCACAGGAAGACACCAGAGAAATCTCACACCAAACCTGAGTCCACAATCTTGAATTACTGCTCACCTAAGCTTTGCTTTTACAAGCAACTTTTAAATTCCTAAGCATCAGGAGTATTGTTCTGTCCCACTTTTATGTTTTTATTTATCCTTTTAATTCAACTTTTTAAGAAAAAAATAGTATATGGTTAAAAAATATTAAAGTATACACAGGTATAAAATAAAAAATCTCCGTGCCCTTCTTCATTCCCACACTCCCACTCACCAGTTAATGTATTGTTAACAGTTTGTTTCTAATATAATTTTATTTTTATTTATTTAAGATTTTATTTTTAAGTAATCTCTTCACCCAATATGGGGCCCGAACTCACAACCCTGAGATCAAGAGTTGCATGCTATACCGACTTTGGCCGGCCAGGTGCCCCCTCCAATATAATTTTAAATAGCATATTTTCATTCCCTGATTTATCCATTTTTGACATAATTACAGGCTTCCCACCTATGAAAGATGAGGAATATAACTCATACTATTTCCCTCCTCTTCATTTTTGGTAGTTATGTTATTTTTAGTTTTTCCAGCCTTTAGGATTTTAAGGTATTTAAACCTCTACAATCTGATTTATCAAGTGACTATTAACTCTTATTATGAAAAGTTAGCACACTAATGCACTCCTACTTTCCTCTATCTCTCCTCTCACCCCTTCCTCCCCCCAATTAACAGGTCATATACATTTTATAACAAACTATGTTAATGTGTAATATATATTCATATAAAGTCATTTTACTTTGCCAAGTTTTGTTACGTTCATATTATGTTTTCTAATCATAATTAACTCAGTACAGGTTAATTCTAAAAATTGAAAACCAATCAACAATATAATTTCATGCTAAGAACCCAATAATGTGATTGGATTCGTGCACAAAAAAAACCCAAAATCCTGTCAGCAAAACTTGGCTCCTAAAAGGAGAACTTTTCAACTCTCAGTTGTTTTTAATTATCTTCCGGTTTCCTGAGTTGGGTTCAGTGGCTGCACTTTTTTGATTCCATATTGCTTGCTTGCTTCTGTTCCTTTTCTCTTGGCTGGAGAAACTCCACAGGTAATTATCTCATGCAGATCTCATGGGCAGTCAGATTTCTGAGTTCTTGCCTGTCTGGAGATGTTTCATATTACCTTCATACTTAATTAATAATATAACCTGGCATAAAAGAAGACATTTAAAACCCTTTTCCTCAGAGATCTGAAGACATTGCTTCTTTGCCTTCCAGTACCCAGTATTGCTAATCATTCTGATTCTCAGACGTTAGTGATATGTGATTATCTCCTTCATTTGTCTCTGTGCTTTCCTTTAGAACTCCACCTGGATAGCTGTTGGCCCTCTTGGATATCTAAGATTTGAGGTGTTTATATGATAATATGCAGCCCTTGAACAAACATTTTTATTTTGGTATTCATATTTGTCATTTCCAAGAACCGGATCTTGTTCTCTCTTGCTGTTCAAATAGTTGTTGCTTCTTAACAACTTAAATCTCTTTTGAGAGTACTCTTATTACTAAAGTTCTTTTTTGTTCTTTGAAGTTCTTTTTTTTTTTTTCCTTCAGGATTAGTTCCGTTAATCTTGGTGCTTCTCTTCCATACTATTGATGGCCCTTAGGTGACAGGTAATCCTTGGTTATCGGTTTGTATTGATAAATGAATGGCCAGTAGGTAGCTAGAATGGAGTCCTTCTGCAGTGGAGCTTGCCTGGAAGGGTGGCTATGAGTCCTTTGTGGGTAGATGGGGGATGCCAGAGCCAGCCTCTTGTGGAGTCGGCAGGAAGCGCGCAAGCTGGATGCCCCACTATTACTAGAGTTAGGATAAGGATACCTCGCTTTGTGGGCAGAGTTCTTCATGCATTTCATTTCCGGGTGGAATGTCCCTCCGTCCTTTCTCATCCAGGCCTATTGGGCAGGGCCTGTGGAACCTCATACTGTGCTCTGCTTCTCTTTCAGACCTAAAACCTCCCCGGAGAGGCTGCTTACTCTTTGTAGGAAGCAGTTCTTTGGGCTTCCTCTGGAAACAAATACAACTGCTCTGTATAAGGGCAGAAGAAGGGGGTTGCCTGCCTGGCCAGCTGCTTTGAGTTGACTTCTTGAACTCCTCCGATGGCAGTCCCCAGCTCCCTCCGCTCTGCATTCAGTTGACTCTGAGCTTGGAACTTCCCAGAACTTTACTTACCTCTCTTGTCTTGAGCTGTGGTGGTCTCCATGCTGGTTTTCCATCAAATGAAAGCATTTATTTTCGTTCTTTAAGGACTTCAATTTTATATGTCTACTGATGACACCTTTCTTATTTTAAAGGAATGTTTTTGTATTTGTTTGTTTGTATTTGTTATTTCAGTAAGATCTTGGGAAGGAAGGAAATTGGGTGCTCAACTGTCATCTTGACCTGAACTTCCTATTATATATAACATCTCTTTACTTGATCAAATTCTTAATTTCTCCTCATAAATCTTCCTAAGAAGATGCTCCTTTTATATTTCCAAGCATTCTCTGGTAAATTTGGTAAGATTGTGTTTTTAAGGAAATCCGTCCTTAAAAAGTCATAAAATGCAACCAATATTGGCTCACCTTCTATTTTCAATTGCCCTGTTATTATTCTAAATGAAAATGGGGCCAACTGTAGACAACAGATGAATATGGAGAAACACAGGTTTTGAAGCCAAACAGGTCTGAGCCCCATCTCCATGTGCCCCATACAATGTTTCAGAAGTTCCCTAGAGCCTCAGTTTCCTTACCTGTAGAAAGGGAATATTAATACATGCCTTGATTAGTTTTGGTTAATATAAATGAAATAACGTGAGTAAGGCAACTACGGTGAAGGTACGACTACATAGTAAGTTCTCAGTAAATGTTAATTTTGTTATCCTCAGTCACCTGCCATCTTTACACGGAATTTCAGAAACAATCTTTGGTATCAGTTTAAGGAAGGCAGAGAGACCTTGATGAATAATGTGTTGATTTTGCTAACCACTGAATTGGGGGGGGGGGGGGAAGCCAAACATTAAATGTTGTCTAGAGATTGCTCTTTCATATGCCTTTACCCTTGGTCCCTATAACTTGTTTCTCTGGGAGGTGAGATAAACAGGATTCCCCCAGAGACTTGTACAGTGGCTTTGGCAGAGTTATTCTTCACTTATTACAAGACGCAGTCATTTCAGAATTAAAACACCCCGCTGATGCAATGTGTCAAGGAACCAAGCATCCAAAGAGGAAGGTGGACACTTTATGAGAACTAAAAATGGTTAAAAAAAAAAAAAGTGACAACGTAAAATTGACTAAATTATTTGAAAAAGATTTGATAATTTTAGAAGAACCAGCAAATTATTACAAAAAATTGAAATTCAAAGAGACAAAGGAACTTGAAGCAGTAGTTATTACTTACTTGTGACTGGTAACAGTCATTTTAACTAGTAAAAATCAATACATGTCTGTCTTCCTATCGTGTTAATGATAAGTAACTGAACTACTTGTAGAAAGAATAAAAATTGTTTGATTACAATGCATTTAACTTCAAACCTTTAAAAAAGTTTGGATTATTTTTAAGCTATTTAATTGGGGCACTTGGCTGCCTCGGTCAGAGGAGCATAGGACTCTTGATCTCAGGGTTGGGAGTTCGAGCCCCGTGTTAGATGTAGAAATTACTTAAATAAATACAATGAACAATATGTCTCATTTAAATAAGAGTAAATGTTTAAGCACACACACCATCACTGCCACCACCAACACACATGCATAGATACAGTGGTGGTAATTTACTCCCCGGGGGGAAAAATATGGTACTGGAGGCCTCTGGGATTTAGGAGCACTTTCCCTATGATGCAAACACACTGTGCCTGACTTTACTGAGAGGTAAGTATAGAAGAAAATATTTCAAAGAAAGGAGAAACCAGGCTCTTCTATGTACGTGCATTATTTGACTGTTAAAATGTGCCATATTTGGAAGAACTGCTGACAGCTATATGGGTATGCTGAAAACTAACACTCTGTCTAAACTTCAGGACTATGTATCACACTCTGTATCCAGGAATTCCAACATCAGTACAAACAGAAGAAAGCTGGCTTCAAGAATTCTCTGGCAGAAGGCAGAGGAGTGAGTAGTTTGATTTCTTAGCATTTGCTGGGCGATAGGCTTGCCCATTGGAAAAAGCATGACCGGAGGTGGTGGGAGAGCCAGGTTTGAATCCCAGCCCAAGACAAACTGACGTGGAGATGCCGAGGCAGGTGCCCTTCACCCCACAGAGCCTCAGGGTCACCATGTGCCACTAATAAGAATCATACTCCAGTCCCAGAATTGTTAGGAAGAGCAACATGAGATTAAATATTTAAATTCTTTGGCACCTCGTCTGTAATAAATGCCATTGTTTATGTTCACATCAAGAAATAATCTGCTCTTACGTTTTGCTACAGATATTCATTTTTTATGAAGAAGTAACATGCACGCAGTTTCTAAATGCCAACCATTAAGAAATATATAACATAAAAATGAATATTTAAATTTATCCCAGTATAAGGAATTATGAGTAGCCTTTCCTTTGAACTTTTCTATTTGTTTTCATCAGATGCTTACTGAGCACCTACCACATGCCAAGCACCCATCAGAGTCCAAACCCTGTTCTAGGGAAATGGCGATGAAAAAAACCAAAACCCCTGTCTCAGTGATCTGGTGTTAAAGGGTGGAAGGTGGAGGTGATGGTGAGATAGGTAATACACAAAAGAAGCAAATATGTAGTACATTAGGCGATAGACATGCTAAGGAGAAAAAGCAGAAGGGACGGGAGATGTTGGGTGCGAGGGGTGTAAGGTTACATGGGGTGCTCAGGGAAGTCTTCACTGGGAAGCTAAAATACTTGAGCAAAGACCTCAAGGACGAGAAAGAGTGAGCCAGAATGATCTCCTGGGAAAGGATTCCAGGCACATGGACTAGCACATGCCTCCTCCCAGAACAAGCGGCAGCGGTGTGGCTGCAGTGAGAATCTGAGGGGAGAGGGTCAAAGGGACAATTGAGGACCAGATCTTTTTCAACGGGAATGCAGTGGAAAGACACTAGTGGGTTTGCACAGAGGAGTGACAAACTCTAACATAAAAATGGACTAAATACAAAAAAGATGTTAATAATTCCCAAATTAATCTGCACAGTCAATGTAATTCTCATGGGATTTTTCAATGGAATTTGACAAGCTGATTTGTCGCCCTGGCTTAGCAGTGTGAAAAGACAAACCAAGGCATTTTCAGATTTCTAAGTTTGAGCGAACGTAGATTGAAACGGAGCAGTGCCCAACAGGAGATAGTTAGGAGGGCTCTCCAGATAAGAGCGAGGGAGAGGTTTTTACACAGAAGACACTGGAGCAAAACAAGGACACGTTTTGATTGGCTATTGCTTAAGGGCTTGAGTTATTCGGGCAGCCTGGTTGGCTGTTCCCGGGTGGCTGTTCTTAACCTTGAGGCATTTACAGGAATTGACAGGCGCAGATTGCGGTTTGCTTACCTAGGCTACCAGGGAAGGCATTAGGGCCACCTCATCTGATGGCCGCTCTGTCTGAACCAAGCAGGAACCTCGTGAGTCTAGGTGTGCCTCTCCATTTCTTTCAGATCTTCTTTTCTTCCCCCTCATAAAGGACTCATGCAACTCTTCCTAGTTTATTCCTAGGTGTTTCATAGTCCTGTACTGATGTAGCAATTGGACACTTTTTTCCTATTACATTTTCTAATCATTGTCAATGCATAGGAAAATTATTGATTTCTATATTTTAATCTTGTATCTGACCCCGCCTTAGTGAATTTTCTTATTAATTCTCATAGTTTGTGAATTGAAAGTCTATGAAACAATTAACATTTCCCATGAGTAATGGCAACTTTATCTCTTCTTTAACTTTTTTTTTTTAAAGATTTTATTTATTTATTCGACAGAGATAGAGACAGCCAGCGAGAGAGGGAATGCAAGCAGGGGGAGTGGGAGAGGAAGAAGCAGGCTCATAGCAGAAGAGCCTGATGTGGGGCTCGATCCCATAACGCTGGGATCACGCCCTGAGCCGAAGGCAGACGCCCAACCGCTGTGCCACCCAGGCGCCCCTCTTCTTTAACTTTTTTACTTAGCAGTGTATCATGGACATCCTTCCATGTCATGAAAGATCGATCTAATTCACTGAAACAGCATAGCATTCCCCTATATACAGTTGTTGTGGCTTATGTAATAAAACTGATTGCTAGATATTTCAGAGTTGGTTTGGTTTGATGTTTTCAGCTCTTCCCTTTAACAGTAATGCCTTAATAAAAAATCTTTGTGCATTCATTTTTTTTTATCCCTGTGCTGGCATCTCTGTTGGACAAAATGCCTAAAACAGATGTAAAAATTTTTTTCATATTCTCCACATAGGAAGTGCATCATTTTCTGAAGCCCTCTTCTTGCTCCAAGAGCAGTCCTTGCTGGCCCTGGCTCTGTGAGCAAATGGGCCAGCTCCCTCCCCTTACCTCTGTCCCATCGTAGGCTACTCCAGTTGGTTTTCATCATTCCAGTTCTCTCAGTTTAATCTTCTACACATTTATTCAAAGTTGCTGATGGTCACCTTCCCCGTTTCCAGTGCTGCCCTGGAATCTGTGGAGGGAATAATCCTCATGGTTGAGTTCAATGTCTTAAACAAGAACCCCCAGCACCCTTCGCCCTGAAAAATCTTTTACAGAATGACAGACATAAGGTAGACAAGGTAGTACTTTAAAAAAGTAGAAAACAGAAGTGTCTGGAAACAAGGTTTATAATCAAATAAAGTGTGCAGCTCTGTAGTAGTCTAGGACCGGAAAGGAACGGGGAAACATTTTTAAATATGATCCGTCTGTTCCCCACTGTTGATAAGAAGTTATTTGGAAAAGGTAAAAAAAAAAAAAAAAAAAAAAAAAAAAAAAAAAAGGTAAACACAAATAAGGGTATTTATTTTGCTAAAAGGCCTATTTTCTTTTACATTAAACTTCTTTCGTACTTCGTCAGGATTGATGACAAATGTACACTCGTTTTACAGGGAAGAAACCATCTGCTGTAATTAAAGAAACTGAACATGAAAATCTGGCTTCTAAGTTAAGAGGTAAATGGATGTGTGGAGTTCTTCCCTCTGCCTGGGAAGGCAAACTGCCATTGGGGAACCAGCCTTAACTGGGATAGTGCCCACCCCCTCTGGAAAACCTCCCCTAAGAATATACTCAAGGAGGTGGTGAAGAGGTTTCAGGGCATTGTAACTGTGTGTGTGTGTGTGTGTGCGTGTGTGTGTGTGTGTGTGTGAGATGGGTAGCGGGTGACGAGAAAGTATAAGACAGTTTTAAACTTTCTTTCTAAATCGATGCTTTTCTCTTCAGAAAAATGGGTAATTAATCCAAAAGAGCGAAGACTGAATATTTTATGTGAGCTGGAGGTAAGAAATGTTATCAGTCCAATAGTACACAGTGTTCATGGTAAATATCACTTATTCAAACATCAATTCTCTCTCTCTCTAAAAACGTAGTTTAAAGACGACTTCATAACGCTGTTTGAGCCTTCTCTGAGAACACTGCCTAGCATCGGGCCGCCGTCCATCCTGGCATTCAAACAAGAGAGTTCCAATTTAGGCATTAACTTCAAGGTGATTTTCATTCCTATTATTTTAAAATTTTAAAATTTTGTTTATTAGTACATGATGTAATAAGCCTACACGATGATTTGCACAGAAGACATGAACATACTCCAAAATGAGAAACAGGCAACGAGCTCTTTTACCTGGAACAGCACTTGAGGCTGGCTGTGTTCGTCCGCTCGGGCTGCTGGAACAACGTACCGCCAACCGGGTGGCTGAAAAGCACAGCGATTTATTGTCTCTCAGCTCTGAAGGCTACAAGTTCAAAATCCATGTGTCAGCCAGTCCAGCCTCTAAGGGAGCATCCTTCTAGTCTCTTCCTAGCTTCCAGTGTGGCCATCGAACCCTGGCCTGCCATGGCTTGCGGCTGCTCCACTCCTATGTCCGCCTCGGCTGGGCCGGCATTCTCTGTGTGTCTGTGTGCCAGTGTCCCTCTTCTCCAAGGACACCAGTCATGTTGGATTATGACCTAATGACCTCATCCTCACTTGATTACCTCTGCAAAGACCCCATTTCTACAGAAGGCCCTATTCCCAGGTACCACCGGTTGGGACGTCAAAATATCTTCTCAGGGGAGATGATTTATTCCATAACAGTGGCCGCAAGGCCTGGAAACAAAGGTGAATGTTTACCATACTTGATCATGCCTCTGCCTGATGGGCAAGGGAAAGGCTGCCTTCATAATTCCCACAGGACTGCATCCGAGCCATGAGCGACTGACTGGTGGTATGATTGTTTCCAAACTCGAATGGGCTGGCGGTGTGGAGAGAGCCGCACCGTCCCCAGATCAGAACCCCCTTATTTCCCACGGGGTACGCTAAAGGCGCAGGCTTCCTCCCTGGAAATAAGAGCCGGCAGCCGCAGGAGGCGGCATGCAGCAGACGTGTGTGCGAGTTGGGGGCGATGCCGGGTGCACACGCTCACGTGCTGCTCGCGGCCCAGCATTCAACTGTACAAGCCTAGTGAGGGGGACCCGTTAAATGTGTCATGTAATGTAATATCAGTCTTTTTTGCTGTTTATGTTTGTCCAGGTTTTTCTGAACTTTAGGGTCACCCTTCAGACTCTTCAGGCTGAAACTCTTGTTCAAACCTAACTTCTTCCTCTTTCTGAACCACAAAAGCTTGTACCCGAGGAAATGTCTGGAGTTTTCTTCTGCTGACACCCAGAGATGGTCTTGAACATGAGGAAAGCCTGGTGGTCTTTCTTCCAGGAGAGTTGTCCCTGCACTGGCCCCCGGATCTTGGGCAGATCTTTCAGGCCCGCTTGCCTGGGGCTTTGACAGGAGCGGCCATAGCCAGCCTGCCAGCTCTCCTCTCCAGCTGCACCCTCTTCAGGTGCAGATTCCAGCCCCACTCGTGGTCTTTGGAAGCATCTCCTCCTTGCTTCCCTCGCAGATGAAGGGGTAAAGGGACTGTGGGCTAAGGAGCTAATTACCAAGACCCTGGTAAGGAAATGGCCTGGCGTCCCCACACACTCTTTCTGCCTGCCCTGTCACCTGGGAGACAAACTAGATGTTTTACCACCGTCTCTCCATGGCGGGGCGTTACCCTCCAAGGGTTCTGCTTTCAGCCATGTGCAGTACTTATTATCAGGTAGTTTCAACAGCCTCAAGATAGTGGCCATCACCCCAGAGTCTTGAATGTCTGGCTGCACTGGCCACCTCAGCCACCGTTTGGCCGCACAGTGGCCATTTTGTCAGTTCCAGAGAACGGCAGAGACAGCTGGCCTGGTAGTGTTCTGTGGGTTTCTTCTGGAGGCCTGTGCTGAGGCTTGGCTGCTTGCCTGCCCAGGAGCGCCCTAACTCCAAGTCTCCTGTTGCTTCCCCTGGCCTCCCACACCCCTTCTGAATTAACCTCCTAGCACAGACAGGAGATTTCAGAGCCCCAACCTGGGGCTAATGTGTGTTATCCTTTGTCTCCTGCATCTAGTCACACACTGTAGCCCTCCCTCTGATGGCTCTAATGTCAACAGTAAAGCCATTTGTGCAACTTTCTTCTCGCACTGAGGAGGCATCCCAAGGATCCACCAGCTCCTGATGGGCTCAGCTGCGCTCTGGTGAACCAGACAGAGGCCCTCAAAACACCACCTCAGCCTCTTCAGGCCTCAGCAGCCCTTGACTAGAAATAATGTCTCATTACTGGAATATACAGATCTTGCTGGCTTGGTACCTTCTGGTATAGGATCTCAGCCCCCTGCAAGTTCCCCCCCCAGCTATTTCAGCCCCCAGGGATTCGGACTGGTTGGCACATCCCCCCACCCCCATCCCTCTTGCGCCCCTACTGGACATTTGCTGGTCCTGCCCAGAGCCCTGGCTCCTACTGCTCTCAGAGGCTCTGGGCTTCCTTGTGCGCACCGATTCATTTTTGTTTTTCCCTCTCTGAAGGAAGAAGAGGAGGAAATATCACCCCAGTGTGAATTTTGTGGGGGCGATCTAAGAACATTTCTTTCCAATGTGGATATTTTCTCTGATGATGATAGCGCGGAATCAATAGAAGAAGTAAGTTCTAAAGCAGGTTTATGGAGGAAATGGTGTTATTTTTAAATCTATGAAGTGTTTTCTCCTGCATCTTCCCCTGCACTGAAATGCTTTAAAGAGTTACGTGTTAGCTGGTGGGGAAATGCACATCATAATCACGATGGGATACCATCTCACACCCACTCTGATGGCTATAATCAAAAAGACGGATAATACTAATAAGTGTCGGCAAGGTTGTAGAGAAACTAGAAGATAATATGGTGCGGCCACTTCGAGAAACAGTCTGGCAATTCCTTGAAAAGTTAAATATGTAGGTACATATAGCTCAGCACTTACACTTCTAGGTTTATGCCCAAGAGAATTGACTACCTCTATCTACACAAAAACTTGAACACAAATATTCGTAGTAACATGATTCATAACAGCTAAAAAGTGAAAACAACCCAAATATCTATTGGCTGATAAACAGGTGAATAAATGTGGTGCATCCATACAATGGAATATATTATTCAACCATAAAAAGAACTGAAGTACTGATACATGCTACAACACAGACGAACCTTGAAAACGTTATGCTGAGCAAAAGCCAGTCACTAAGTACAACAAGTGTATGATTCCACTTACATGAATGTACAGAACAGGAAATCTCTGCAGACAGAACGCAGGTTAGTTCCTTCCAGGAGCTGAGAGAAGAGGATGGGGAGGGAGTGTTAAGGGATAAGGCTTCATGTTCTAAAAGTTTGCTGCAGAGATGGTTTTGCACAACTCTGTGAATTCACTAAAAACCATTGACTCATACACTTGAAATGAATGCGAATTACGGTATATGAATTCTATCTCAAGAAAGCTGTTACCAGAAAAAAGTTACCATAGATCATTATCTAAAGTTCGTTAGCCATTTGGGGTTTTTTTCCTTAACTATCTTCATCGAAGATTAGTGAGATGAAAAATGACCTCTCTGTTTTTCAGGCCTCCTGTTGTAGGTATTTTCAAAATCTGGTTGACTACATCTATGAGGAAAAAAAAAAAACCCAGGGCCCTAAAGCGGAATTAATCTGTATTGACCCTCACGCAGCCCATGGCACTGAAGTTGATAGACTCAAAGCAAAGGAAAAAGCCCTGCAGAGGTAACACTGAGCCTTTGATGTTGAAACTCAGGCCCACTGAAGTAGAGAGCTTTTTGTCAATGAACTTAGTTTTTTAAAAATATATAATTTTGAAGAGGTGTTCCAGGTAAGAAATAAAAATTGGCCAATGCAAACTCATTAAAATTCCTGGTGGATGTTGTTGAAATTCAGAAGCTCCCAGAAACTCCGTGAACTCACCAATTTAAAGTCGAAATCTACCAACTGCAATTCTCAGCTCAATTTAGAATTCCCGTGTTGGAGAAATTTGTCGACTAAAGAGAGTAGAGACCCATATGTACTGATTAAATGCCTGGATTCACAAGTAATGGTAGATAAAAATAATAAGGGATGGCATTTAAACAGTTAAAATTTGTACTAAAATTCGGTTTTAAACTTCAAACACATTTCAGACTTTTGCATCATATTTTTCAATCTTACAGAAAACAAGAGCGACAAATGGCCAGACAATTTACAATAATGACAAATGGACAGACTAATTTTCCTGAAGAAGGTGAGTTCCTCAACACTGATGCTATCAATCAGTTGTACATCAGAGAGCTCAGATGTTTGACCAAGAGCTGAAATTGGTGTATTTAAAAAATAATATTTAAAATGTTCATTCCAGGGGCGCCTGGGTGGCACAGTGGTTAAGCGTCTGCCTTCGGCTCTGGGCGTGATCCCAGCATTCTGGGATCGAGCCCTACATCAGGCTCCTCCGCTGGGAGCCTGCTTCTTCCTCTCCCACTCCCCCTGCTTGTGTTCCCTCTCTCACTGGCTGTCTCTATCTCTGTTGAATAAATAAATAAAATCTTTTAAAAAATTTAAAAAAATAAAAATAAAATGTTCATTCCAAGGGTGCCTGGGTGGCTTAGTCATTATGCATCTGCCTTTGGCTCAGGTCATGATCCCAGGGTCCTGGGGCTCTGTGCTTTGTGGGGGGCCTGCTTCTCCCTCCCTCTCTGCCCCTCCCCCTGCTCCTTCTCTCTTGCTCTCTCTCAAGTAAATAAATAAAATCTAAAATAATAATAATAATAATAATACATAAATAAAATGTTCATTCCGGTCAATGCATCAGTGAAAATGGTTCAGAAAAAATGGCGTTCAGTCATGTGGCTTTTGAAGTTTTTAGTCTTCTGCTTACAGTTGTTATTCATCGAAATAAATTAGCAACATCTGTAGAGCACTTTACAGGTAGTTGCAGAGAGCTTCCGAGTTGCTATAGTATGGGCAAAACTGAAGGGGCACTGATTTTTAGAATCAGAAGTTCTTGATTTATAGCCTTGCTTTTCTCCCTGTAGGCTGGCTGACTTGGGGTAAATTACTTAATCTTTCTGACCATCACGCAGCTCCTGTACCACTCAGAGCTATTGAAAAGACACTTAGAAAAGATAAATGTTTGTTGTGGTTTAAACTAAATCCCTAGTACAAAGTTCCTTGATAGTCAACTATTTCTTACTAAACATAAGGCCAGAAAATTCCACTTAATAAAAATCATCTTTCTTTTAACAAAGGAACGTTTTCATTTTTTAACAAAAGAAGGCACTCACTTTAATTTAATGAAGGACCTCATTTTTCTTCCATTAACAAAAAAGTCTGATGAATCAATGCATTTGTAATAGGGTTTGAAATTTCATTTTAGAAGAGAAGTTTTGGATTATCTTAAACAAATACCTACTTTCATGTGATTCTTTTCTCATTAGATTCAAAACACTTAAAAACAATTTCTTATCAACTTTCCATGGATATTCCAGAAAAAGAGCTAGTTGCTGACACACTACTTGACTTCCAGCTAGAAAATAGAAACATTTCCATTGTTTGCTGTGATGCTAGAATAGCGTGTGGAAAGGTAATTCTTTTTTAATTTTTTTACTCAAGACTCTTTAAAATCAGTTTTTCCTAAAATTGTAAAAGCTATTATAATGAATGTAACAGGTTGGCTACATAACACTTTTAACTCTTTGTCAAGAACGAACGGCACAGACTGGCTTTTTAACTTCTACTAGACTTTATAACAATGCTTTTCCATATATTATATGGTGGCTATTTTGGTTAAAAACTTTTGATTTTAAAACGTGATCAGGGACGCCTGGGTGGCACAGCGGTTAAGCGTCTGCCTTCGGCCCAGGGCGTGATCCCGGGGTCCTGGGATCGAGTCCCCACATCAGGCTCCTCCGCTATGAGCCTGCTTCTTCTTCTCCCACTCCCCCTGCTTGTGTTCCCTCTCTCACTGGCTGTCTCTATCTCTGTCAAATAAATAAATAAAATAAAATAAAATAAAAATAAAAAAAAAAAATAAAACGTGATCATTGGAACATTTGGAACCCTTAAAAAACCAGAGAAAAAGGGGGAGAAAATCACCTAAAGCCTCAAGCACTTCCCCAAAATCATTGTTAATATTTCAATATTTTCTAGATCTACACTGCCCAATAGGGTAGCAACAACTACTTATGGCTATCTAAATTTAAAATACCTAAAATTAGGGGCGCCTGGGTGGCACAGCAGTTGAGCGTCTGCCTTCAGCTCAGGGCGTGATCCCGGTGTTATGGGATCGAGCCCCACATCGGGCTCCTCTGCTATGAGCCTGCTTCTTCCTCTCCCACTCCGCCTGCTTGTGTTCCCTCTCTCGCTGGCTGTCTCTATCTCTGTCAAATAAATAAATAAAATCTTTAAAAAAATAAAAAAAAATAAAAAAAAATAAAATACCTAAAATTAAATTAAATTTAAAATGGAATTATTCAGTCACACTAGTCACATTTCTAATACTGAACAGCTGTGTGTGACTAAGGGCTACCATATTGCAGTGCTGATACAGAACATTCTTATGGTCACCGAAAGTTCTATCAGACAGCACTGTTCTAGACTTTTTACCCATTGGTTTTGGCTAACATACTTGTAATTATATTACATGTGTAATTTTTATCTCTTTTTAAAATTTATTAGAAAAAATATTTCCATGATATTATATAGCTTACATTAACAGCATTTTAATATTATAAAATTCTCCATGGTAACAAACTTAAGAATATAAAGTGTATGATATATGAAAATGAGGTGTCCAAAACATATTTATTCAAAATCCCAAAAGGAGAGGAGAAAGATAATCTGACAGAGACAGTATCTGAAGAGATAATGGATAATTTTCTACAGATTTAAGAAGTCCAGTGAATCCCAATCAAGATGAAATAAAGAAAAAAAAAATCCTAGACATGTCAGAGCAAAACCGTAGAACACAGAGGGAAAAAAATATCTTAAAAGCAGCAGAGAACAAGTAGTTCTATTTATATTCAAAAAAGAGTTAGACTGTCAGATAACCTCCCAAAAGCAACAATGGAAGACAGAAGGCAGTGGAATGTCTTTAGTGTGCTTAAATTAAGTATCAATCTAGAAGTCTATAACTGGTTAAAATATTTTTCAAGAGAATGTGCCCAAAAAAGACATTGTCTAGTAAAGTGAAAGATCATTTGTCACTAGTAGCCCCTCATTAAAGGATATTCTTAAGAATGTGCTTTGTGGGGCGCCTGGGTGGCACAGCGGTTAAGCGTCTGCCTTCGGCTCAGGGCGTGATCCCGGCGTTATGGGATCGAGCCCCACGTCAGGCTCCTCTGCTGTGAGCCTGCTTCTTCCTCTCCTGCTCCCCCTGCTTGTGTTCCCTCTCTCGCTGGCTGTCTCTATCTCTGTCAAATAAATAAATAAAAAAAAAAAAAAAAAAAAAAAAAAAAAAAAAGAATGTGCTTTGTGTAATTTAGATGATCTGAGATTCAAGAAAGATGAAGAGAAAAAGTGGTAGACTTTTTTTTCATGTTGATTTATAAAAATTCCTTATACATTTAGGATACAAGCCCATTGTGTGTCATATTGCTGCAACTACTTTTCCCTTCTTGTCTTGTCTTTCACCATTTTAATTGTAATTTATCAAATCCTTCATGGATACTGCTTTTTTTCATTGGTTGGTTAATCCTTCTCTGACCTGATATAATAAAGCTATCCTCCTATGTTAAAAAATCTCTGAAGGTCTGCATTTCACATTTAGGTCTCTATTCCACTTGGAATTGATTTTTACATATAATGTGAGGTAGCGGTTCTAATTTCATTTAAAAAATACGGAGGGGCCCTTGGGTGGCTCAGTCGGTTAAGCATCTGCCTTTGGCTCAGGTCATGATCCCATTATGATTATGGAATTTTTAATTTTTCCTTTTCCTTTTGTGAAATTTTGCTTTACATATATTGAAACTGTCTTAATATGGGAAAAGTCTTTTGTAATGTTACATCTTTCTGGTGGATTAAAACTTTTATCATTCTGAAGTAATCTTTATCTCTAGTAATACTCTTTAGTATTTTCATATATCATTTATATTTATAATCTTTTTGTATTCTTATATTTTAGATTTGTCTCTTGTAAATAATATATGGTTGGAATTTTTCCTTAACAAAAGAACTAATCTGACATTCTTTGTCTATTAACTGGAGCATTTAGTCTATTTACATATAATTACTGACATTCTTTAATATTTTCTATTTGTTCCTTGTTACGTATTTTTCTTTTCCTTTATCCTTCCTGGTCTTTTGGGTAGGTATTTAAAATATCATTCTATTTTCTGTTCTACCTCTACAAGCTTGGAAGTTAGACTCTCTGTCTCTATTATTTCTCTGGCTACCCTAGAAATTTCAGCAGGTAAATTTAATTTATCCAAGTCTGAAGTTAAGGTATATTATTTGCCCTTCTCTCAGATATTATACCCAGAGATGGAATTGCTGAATCCCAAGATATGTCTTTCACTTTACTAGATGAAGCCAAAATGATTTCCAAGTTGTTGGACCAAATTACATTGATCCACTAGAGGCAAACAATAGTGACTCTTGTTCTTCATCTTTTCCAATAGTCAGTACTAGCAGACTTTTCATTTTCTTTGCCAGTATGATAGGTATGAACTGATCTCTAATTGTGGTTTTAATTTCCCTTTTCCAGATTACTAATGATGTTGAGCACCTCTTCATTTATTGACTGTTTGAGATTTCTCCTTTGAGAAGTGCTCAAGAGTTTTTTTGGTCCATTTGTCTCAAATGGTCATAATATCCAAGAGGAACTGGGTACCAGCATACATGCATAAGCTTGTTTGCTGTATCACTGTTTACAATAGTCAAAAACTGGGAATGACCCAAATATCCATTAAATAAACAGTGATAAATTCATACCATGAAATACTATACACAAATCAAAGTTAATGGACCAGGGGCACCTGGGTGGCTCAGTCGTTAAGCGTCTGCCTTTGGCTCAGGGCGTGATCCTGGGGTCCTGGGATTGAGTCCCACATCAGGCTCCTCCACTGGGAGCCTGCTTCTTCCTATCCCACTCCGCCTGCCTGTGTTCCCTCTCTTGCTGGCTGTCTCTCTCTCTGTCAAATAAATAAATAAAATCTTAAAAAAAAAAAAGTTAATGGACCACAGCTACACACTGGAACATGCATGAAACTCACATACATAACATTGAAAATATTAAAGATTACATGATGTATATTTCTACTTACGTAAAATTCAAAATGAGAAAAATTAAAGCTATTTGTTTAGAAATTTTAAAAGTGCAAAGAAATGACCATGAAATCAGAGTAGTGGTTATGTCTAGGAAAGAAAGTTACCGACTTTGAGATAGACACACAAAGGGGGCTCCTAGAATATTGGCATTGTTCTATTTCTTGACCCGGATGGTGATAACAATGGGTGAACACTTTATAATTACTCACTAACAAAACAGCATGTTTTAGCACTTTTCTGAATGTATTTCATATTTCATAACTTTTAAAATGAAAAAAAAATGTGTTATCTTCCAAAATAAATGGCAACATTTATAGGAATATTTAGGTGGTTTCATTGTTTAGCCCTAGAAATTCTTGAATCGATTTTACTACAATAACAAGATTAGGAATACAAAGAATGTTTAATTAGAAAATGTTACTGGGCACAAATTCATTTCCCTATTGAGTATTACATATAAAATAGTTAAAGTTGGAGACCTTCAGCTCAGGTCATGATTCCAAGGTCCTGAGATCGAGCCCCACATCGGGGCTCCCTGCTCAGTGAGAAGCCTGCTTCTCCCTCTCCCACTCCCCCTGCTTTTGTTCCCTCTCTTGCTGTGTCTCTCTCTGTCAAATAAATAAAATCTTAAAAAAAAATAAACATAAAAAAATAAAGTCACTCTTGAAATATAATTTATATACAGTAGAATTCACCTTTTTTAGATGTACAGCTCTATGAATTTTGACAGTTACGTAACCACTACTCCAATTAGCTTATAGAATATTTCCATTGTGCTAGGGCTGCCATTTAATCTTCTGTTTTGTTTCTATAGTAAATTGTGAACAAAGTAAAAAATTAAAAAAAAAAAAGCCCTTTCAAACAGATATGTAATGTCAGATTCCTGCCTGAAAGCTTTTATCAAGTTATCTGCAAGGGTTAGGAACAATCTTTAATGATTCCTAAGGATTGCTCCCTGTCACTGTTGCAGGGCCGAAAATTTAAATTAAGAAATGGTTTGTATCACTGCCTAGCGAGCAAGGAATGCCTATTACTATCGTAATTAGTATGTTGTATCTGGAACAATTAACAGTTAAGCGTCCTTTCATTTTCTGTGGTGTGTATATAGATCATGAGGAATGAGCTCTTAGAGAAACACTACAAACATGGGAGCAAGTTTCTGACTTCATTTCCAGATGGAACAACACAAATATTGTATCCTTTCAACAGGTTATTCATATTAGCTTTATTTCTTCACAAAAAAAAAATAGAAAAAAAATACGGAAAACTATAAAGAAAAAATAGATATTATCCCAAACCCTGCCACCCAGAGAAAAGCTGTTAACATCTTTTTTACGTATCTTTCCTTTTTTATTTGAGCATATATATAATTCTTTAGAAATCAATTCTTCAACTTGTTATTCATACCTTTCAACTTGCCCTCTTTGTATAATAATATTAAATAATAATGTTATGAGTATATAATATGCAATAAAGATAGAAATACACCACAATTTTTATGACCACAAGGTATTTCATTATAGGGATGTACTATGATTACAAAGGCAGTTTCACAATTTTTTGCTATTATATACAACAGCTAAATGAACAGCTTTGGCAGACTTCATTGCATATTATCACTTATTTCCTTGAATTGAATGTCTAGGAGTAGAAACTATGGCTAAGAAATTACAGACATTTTAAAGCTTTGATAGATTTTGTCCCCCAGAAAATGTGTACCAATTTACACATCTGTGAGCAGCACATTGTTTTTTAATACAAAAATTCGATATCCATTTTATGGAACACTAAGTTATTCATCTCTTGAACTTCCACCTGATGGCCAAGCTATTTGCTATTTTGACATAAAGGCCATTTAATACATCAAGGAAAGTAAAAAACAAACAAAACTATGAAGTGAGGAGAGATTTTTGGTGAATGCAGGTCCCACTTTAATAGAAGAAAGTCATGTTTAGTTATAGTTTCCTAAAAGTTTAGGAGCATATATATATAAATTTTAGTCAAACCCGGTTAATCAACCAGAAAATTGACTTTCAAGGCATAAGAAGTGTAATGAAGTTTTAGTTCAGGCCCCATGAAAGAAAGTGTAGGTTTCGTTTTATCAACAAATTTTACATAACTTCCCCCAACTTTTATCATTAGTTATCATTTCATGCCCTGGCTTTAATTCTTCATTCTCTTGAAGGCCATGGCTGCTTTTCACAATGACTCAGAGTCAGTCTTGTGTATACTTTACCTCTGGGCTTCTCTGATCAGCTTAGATAGGACTGAGTATTAACACTAAATTATCCTCAGTAAACTTTATTCTTTTTGATGCTATTATAAATGCAATTATTTTCTTAATTACATTTTCAGAATGTTCACTTCTAGTACACAGAAGTACAATTTAATTTTTGTACATTGGTCTTGTTGTCTACAACCCTGCTGGACTTGTTTGTTAGTTCTAATATATTGTTTCATGGATTCCTTAGGATTTTCTATATAAAAGAGCAGGTCTCTGCAAATAGAGATAGTTTCACATCTTTCATTTCCAATCTGGATGACTTTTTTTCTTTTTCTTTAATAAAATTTCCCTAGTTAGACCTTTCAGTGCAATGTTGAATAGAAGTGGGGAGAGTGAACATTTTTGATTGGTTCCTGATCTAAGTGGGAAGTCACTCAGTCTTTCACCATTAAGTATGATGTCAGTGGTGGGTTTTTGTTAGACACTATCAGGTTGAGGAGTTTCCCTTTTATTCTTAGTTCATTCAGTTGTTTATCATGAAAAGGTATTGGATTTTATCAAATGCTTTTTCTGTGTATATTGAGAGGATCATTTTTTTGCTCTTTATTCTATCAATGTAATAAATTTCATTGATTGATTTTTAGATGTCAAGCCAACTTTGCATTCCTGGGATAACTCCACTTTGTCATAGTATATAATTCTTTTTATACATTGCTAGATTCCATTTTCTGGTATTTGGTTGAGCCTCAACCAAATAATATAAATAAATATATTTTGATCCCATAAAAAGCATAAAATTCTTTTTGTAATAACAGTGGCTCCTATTCCATAATCGTTTCAAAGGCTCTCTCATAAATCGACTTTATTCCCAGAATAGTCAAGGACCATTAAAACAACTCAAATGACCTTATCTGATCTCAGCTACCCATCTGGAAACCTAGCCATCATCCGAGTGCCCAACAAAATAAATGGTTTCACTTGTATAGTCCAAGAAGACATGCCAACTGACCCTGCGATCCTGGCATTGCTAGATTCTTCTGGCAGAAGTTCATGCTATCATCCCAATGGAAATGTCTGGTAGGCTTCTAGGTTTCTCCTGCTGCCATTTTGGTGGTGGGGGGTGTGGGTGGCGGTGGTTGTGAAATTTTATTTTTTCTTTTATTTTTTCTAACTTTATTGAGATATAATTGACATATAACATTGTGTAAGTTGAAGACATAAAATGTGTTTTTTTGATACATATTTCAAAATGAGTATCACATTGCATTAGCTAACACCTCCATCATGTCACATAATTACCACTTCTTTTTTGTGTTGAGAACGTTTAAGATATACCTCTTAGCGACTTTCAAATATATATATATGTATATATATATATATATATATATATACACAGTATTATTAACTATTATCTCTATGCAGTACATTAAATTCCTAGAATTTAACCCTCTTATGGCTGGAAGTTTTCTTTTTCCTTTCAAATTATAAAAAAAAAATAATTTAAGAATTATTTAAGTTAGTGGTCTTTAGATAGTAACGTTCAACTCAGAGGAATTTTTTATTTATGTTATTCCATATCTTCTCAGAAAAATCCCAGGCAACTATGTAAAACAGAGCTCATCATATTCTTTCTATAAACAGTAAGAAAATATAAACTATGTTATTTTAATATTAGAAAAAGATCTCTAAACAAATTATATGGCCATCTCAGGGATTTGGGATATGAACCCAGGTGGTCTCTCTGTGCCTGATGTTATACTACCTCATCTATGGAAATAATTTACAATGGACAGCTGCTACACTATGCCGTTGTAGTTGTGTGTGTGTGTGTGTGTGTTATGTTTTGAGATATATCTATAACTATTGCAATATTCCTATAGCCACAACCAACAATAATATACAGAGTCTCTAGAGATCCTGATCCCATTTTGATCTACGGACTTATCTACTCTGTGACATCATTTCATTTAGCCTGAGAAAGTGAAATTTGGGCTCTCATTTCAAATGCAGTTCCAACTTCCTGAGCTTTTCAGAAAGAGATACTCTTTCCCTTTAAATTATTTACAGGAATAACAATCTCATCTGGAGAAACTCCTTTCATAACTGACAAAGTCTGGACATTCTGCCAGTACCTGAGAAAGTTAAGACATTTGTGTTTTTTTAGGCCTAATGCAGTAGTCAGTCCATTACCCCTGTGTGTACTGAAGAATTTCTACTTATCCTTCAAGGTTCAATAGCAATCCTGGAGTGCCTGGGTGGCTCAGGCATCGGGCATCTGCCTTTGTCTTGGGTCGTGATCCCAGGGTCCTGGGATAGAGCCCCACATCACCCGGCTCCCTGCTTGGAGGGAAGCCTGCTTCTCCCTCTCCCACTCACCCTGCTTGTGTTCCCTTTCTTGCTGTCTCTGTCAAATAAATAAATAAAATCTTTGAAATTTAAAAAAAAGCAATCCTATATTACATCTGATGGGGAATTGTATTAACTGTCACCAGATATTCATTGGTTTCTAGGACTTTTCCCCTGTCTGTGAAGTCTCTGACCCACTAGCTGAATTCCTGGCCCTCTGATGGGCCTTCTGCATACTCTCACAGCCCCTTCTAGCTGCCTCTGCCTTTCGTGTAGAAAGCCCATCTCCCCTGCTGGACTGATGTTGTTTGAAGGCACACTCTGATATTTGCCACTACAAGCATGTATCTGTACATGATATAGACTCAAATTGTCCATTTAATAAACATTCTTTATCTACATAGTTTTAGCCAAGTATTATTTTCATCCACATTTCCGGATGAAAGGAAACTTCTTCCTCCCACATTCAATAAGATCATCACCTCAATTTCTCATTTGCACTTTTGTTATTAGATTACTGCCACTAATCAGCAGTGGGGAAATAAGATGTTATCTTGATCTAGGGCCCCTCATGGCCAATTCATCTAGTTTTAAAAAAATAATTTTTTTAAAAGATTTTATTTATTTATTTGACAGAGATAGAGACAGCCAGTGAGAGAGGGAACACAAGCAGGGGGAGTGGGAGAGGAAGAAGCAGGTTCACAGCAGAGGAGCCTGATGTGGGGCTCGATCCCATAACGCTGGGATCACGCCCTGAGCCGAAGGCAGACACTCAACTGCTGTGCCACCCAGGCGCCCCTAAAAAAATAATTTATTATCAAATTCAGCCAACTTTCTAAGTAGCCAGAACTATACCTATTCCCTCTCCTCAAGGAAGGGATGGGCAATCCAAGTTGGAAGAAGGTGAGAGAGCACAAGGAGGAGATAATTAAGTAGAATGGCCGTCCTTACTGCACGAACTCAGACTGTGCTGGGCCTAATATGTATGTAATGCAGTGAAATGTGGCATCAGCTACGCCAAGAGACTGGGGAGGCCCCATTAGTCTAAACTCCACCTTGTGCTCTGTCACAAGGCTCTTCACCGGCACTCTGAGCCATCTCAGAGATGTTCCCTGAGCCTCTCCTGCCCACACCCAGCCCTGACAAGAGCCTTCCTAGAATAACCCCTGGCTCCCAGTTGCTGGACGCTATTAGAACACAGCTGTCCTGTACTGAGGCCAATGGGGCCTTCCCCGGGATTATAGCCACTGGTCTTCGTTTCGTCCTGGGGAAAATCTAAGCACTGGTCTTCCCCCCTCTTCAGGCACAGCCTGCCCGCCTCGCCTGCATGTCTTCTTGTCCAGACTAAACCTTCCCTGCTCCCCCTTCATTCTTCCCAGCACACAGCTTTCCAGATCCTTTTACCATCCTGGTTCCATCTTTGGCACCCACTTTGGTTTGTCAGTAGGTCTTGGGTTGGATCCGTTACTTCAAATTAGTATAAAATTCAGCCCCAGTATTACCACTCCCAAGATTACCTGAGGTTTTGCACCACGTGTAGGCTACCGGCCAGCATAAACTGCTGCTCCCCTTGGCTAGCAAGTGACAGGGCTAATTTCACGGTTGAATTATAATGTTACTGTTTATAACTTTTAATTTCCTTTGCGCCCAGGGTATACATCAATATCTTGGGAGGTCAATACTCAGATCAAGCTGGCAACAGAATAAGGGCTTGGAATTGGTCCAGTTCTGTTGCTTCCTCACCCTTTGTTTCATTTAAACCTGTCTTTCTGGCTTTGAACCATTACATTGGAATTCGCATCTTAGAACAAGACAAGATTTCAATCACTTTTCTAGCAATGGGCCAACAGGCAAGAATCAGTGTTGGGACCAAAGTGAAGGTATGTACGTTTTTGAAAACAGTTCAAAGCCTTTAGAATAATAAGAGTAAAATGACTTTTGTTAGTGTGTACCAACAGATTATAATTGTGTGCAATCTACTGTCCACTAAGAGTTTTGGAATTCATTGAAAAAATCACATAGTGAAAATTTCATATGGAATTGAGGTAACCTTATTGTTCTTCAGAAATTCCTTTTAGTTCAGAGTGGATAATATGAACACTTACCGTGTTTACTCTGTGACCAAGTAATGCTACTTTGGGAGTTTGGTTTTAGGATTTTGTATTGTGTTTGTTTTTGCTTCGTGTTATAGCAGAAAGTCCTGGGCTGAGTCAGGAGACCTGGGTTCCAACCATGTTCAAGACTAAGCATAAGTCCCTTCTCCTTGGAGACACTTCCCAGACCTTCTAGCCCTTTGCCCAATCAGGGTCCAATTCATGGCCTTCCCTGGGGTGTCCATGTACTCACCTCTGTCCTTGTGCTTTCTGGACCATGCTGCCTTACTTGCCCCTATGGCTGCCTTTCCTACCAAATGGCAAGCTCCAGAAGGACAAAATCTCTGCCTTACTGATTCCTCTGCCCCACCCAGGGCATGGCCTAGAATACACTCTCAGGACTGGCAATGGTTAAGAACATGGCCTTCAGGTTACAGGGACACAGTTTCTCACCTCAACTTTGCTACTTAGCTAAGTGGGTGAACTTGAACTTCAGTTCCCTCATCTATAAGATGCGGAAATGATTCCTACCAAACAGATTGCTGTGAAGATTCAATGAGAATGCAAAGTACCTAGCATGGTGCTTGGTACCATGGTTGGTGGTACTAAGTACTCAGTAAATGATAGCTCCATATAGAGTTTGTCAGTTATATCTCAATAATGTTGAAATATATATACAGGTAGAGAGATAGAGATAAATAAAGGTCTGTGTAGCATATCTAGTGTGTGGCTCTGAACAAGTCCCTTAAACTCTGAGGCCCTTTGTTTCATCAATTATTAAAGGAAGAGACGGCTCCAGACTTCAAAGGTATTGTCAACCCCGAAAAAGTCTATGCTTAGATAAGTGGAAATATGACCTCAATATTCAGCACAGGCAGGAATATCTCATAAAGACCCAACAAAAGGGACACTTCGGAGTCAGCCAACAGGGAGTGCGGGTCTACAGTGGGCACAGCGCTATTCCGGCCACTTTCGGTCTGTCCGGCTACTGCGGTCAGCTGCTCAGGCTCCAGACAAGCTTCTTTATTTGTTAGAAATTTATAAGATAGCCTCCTTTTGATACATTACATTCATGGTAAATGCGTTCTTACCAAAAATATAAAAAATGTTCTCTCTATCTCCCCCCTCATTCCTTAGAAATGAATTTTAATCAGAAAGAGAGTCATTTTGATGCAAAAAAAATATGTGATGTTAAAACTTTTTCCATTTCTCATTATCCTCATGACCACCCTTCCTTTAGGTTTTTAAAAATTATGAAAGTGATAGGTTAAATACATTCTCATATTTGAAGATTCAAATAATATAGAAATAGGGTAAAAAATCGAGATTCCACTTTCATCCTTTCATCTATTCTCATCCCTTTCCCAAAGGTAATCACCACCCCAAATCTAGTATTTCTTTGTTCAGTGTATTTATAAGTTATTCATACACATCTTTTTTCAAATAAAAACTGGATCGTATTGCTTGTATTGTTGGGGGGATTCTCTGTTTTTGTTTTCCAGTTAAGGAGTATTAGAGGTTTTTCCATGTCTACATTTCCAAGCATATTTGTCTATTTTGTTTTCAATTGCTCTGTAATGTTTCATATGCACTATAGTTAATTTATGCCACATGGAGTGGCCTCCCAGTGGCATCAGCCAGTTATTCACTTCCTCCTCCTGGAAGCATTTCTTGCCTTGCTTCTGGGGCACTGCTCTCCCTTGATTTTCCTTCCAGCTCGGGGACTGTTCCTTCTCATTTTTCTTTGCTGACTCTCTTCATTTCCCCATTTTCTACGTATTGAGGGCTCCAGGCCTCCCCCCGGGGCTGCTCTTCATCTCCCTAGGTGAATCACTCCCTAGGTGGTCTCATGGAGTCTCCTGTCCTTAAATACCACCTCATCTTGATAACCATTTTCTCTTCCACGGACTTTTAGCTTGCACATCCCGGATTCCAACCCTGCATCTCCGTTTGTGTGTCTAAGAGGGCATTAAAAACTTAGCGAAATTAGATCTCAGAGCTTGCCGCACCCTCAGTCTTCTCCACCTCAGCGATGACGACTGCATTCCTTCAGTGCTCAGTATTCCCCCTCTCTGCATCACAGCCTCAATTCTGCTCCCTGCAGGTCCTATAAACCCTACCTCCCAAACAGCTCTGGTCTCCAAACCTTGGTCTCAAACCTTCTCACGTCCTCCAATACCATCCTTCTTGTCTGCCTCTTGGGCCGGGTCCATCTCTTGTTTAAATCATTATAAGAGCTTCGTAATGAGTCTCCCTGCTTCTGGTCTTCCCCAAGGTGACTCTTAAGGCTCTGTGGTCAGGAAATTCAACACATTGACTGTCTTGGTGCATCGTACCTTCTGCCTTGGGCCAGCCTGATCTTTCACCTCCCGTATTAGCTCTTCAGCTCCACCCATTATAGGACTCAGTGTTATCAGTGAAGTTCTTTGTTTTAATTTTAACAAAAAGATTATAATATTATCAATATGTATTATTCCCAATGTCCCTACTAGTGACCTTTGCCTCAAATTCTATTCTGTATGATGTTAAATTGCTACACCTGCTTTCTTTTTAGTTAGCATTCGCTTGGTACATTTTTTACATCCTTTGATTTTCAATGTTTTCATATAGTTTTAAGTTAGATGTGTCTCTGGCAAACAGTATGTAACTTGATTTTGTTGCTTTCCTCAACCTAATAGACTCAATCTTTTAATACATTTTAATGATCATTCTAAAATTGTTAACACATCTTTCTATATGCATAGAATTTCCAAGTCCTCTAGTTATTTCTTGTCTTTGACAACCATAATTCTCTCCAATCCCTCAGAAAATATTAACCATATATATTCCAGAGACGTCCTCTGGCTACTAATTCTGTCTCCTTGGATATTGGTATCTCCGATAGGTAAATCTGGCCTCTCCCGCATGGCCTCAAATTTCCTCAGATATTTGGTGATTCCTGTCTATGTGTTCATTTTGTATTTGAGAATCCCTGCTTTCCTGCATGTTCTGCTTACTGAAGTTTGTTTGTGGGGACTGTGGGAAAGCAGCTGTTGAGGGGTAGAAGGCTAGCCCCAGTGCCAGACTTCCAGCTCCAGCCTGTGCAGCCTGGGGGCACCACCGTTGAAAAAACAGGAACACCCCCACCCAACCCCACCCAGACCCACGTAAGGGCTGCCTCCCAACTGATCAACTGATCGTTCTAATATTTACCCCAGGGCCTGTCCTCCTCCTCGCTTCTGGTAACTTTGATCTCAGGATGTGTGTGTGTTTTGGGTTAGTGGTCTCATTTGGTCCTTTATCTCTCCATGGATATGGCCCCATCTGTTTTTTGATACTCAGGAATTCCGTAGAATTATTCCTGCTGATCAAAATCTTTTCTAGTTCCTAGAACCATTGTTGACTCACTCTCTTAAAAAGTTTTCTGTGATTCTCTGGAATTTGAGATTGAAGGGAAGTTAAAAATGCTGGTCCATTCTTTGTTATTCATCCGTCTCACACTCCCCGTCCCTCCCTCCCTCCCTCGCTCGCTCCCTACCTTCCCATGCAGGAGGGAATGCTGCGTTCTGTCGTCTCGTGCAGGTCGGTGGTCGCTCTGCTCCGCAGGCAGTCGTTCAGCTTGCATTTAGTCCGCCGCACCGGGGCTAAACGCCCCTCCTGAGCTGGTGCTGAATCCACACACGGGAAACACACACACACAGGCAGGACTGTGCTGACAGACCCCGTCCCCTTCCTGCAGCGGCAAGGAGACCACATCAGCCTCAATCACCGAAGGCTGTGAGGAAGGGGAAGAGCAGAGGCCACGGGAGGGTCACGGAAAGGTTAATGTGGACGGCTTCCTGGAGGTAGGGGCACATTTTAGAAGGAAAGGAGCGTCAGCCGTCGGGTCCTACTTGAACACTCAGCTGAGGCGCTGCCTTCTGGGAGGAGGCTGCCCGCTCGGTGCCTTCTTAGCCTCCAGCCCAGCCCTGACGGTGCTCTCCCCACGGGGTGTCTCCCGGGGAAGGGACCGTGCTTGAGGCCTCTGGGTGCTCCCGTCACTATATGCTGATACACTACTTGAACCAATTGTAAGCGTTTGAAAGTATCCAAATTCTATGTGGTCAGGCCTGCTCTGGCCTCTCAGATCTCCCCAGCATTTTAGCACATTCCTCCTTCAGATTCCATGAACGCCGCTGACCCCCCATGTGTAGATAATGAGACTCAGGAAAACCAGCTCCGAATGACTGCCACCTGCTCACCTCCTCTCCCCTCCCCACTGCCACAGGTGGACCCTGAGCTTCTCTTCTCTTTCTCTTTGCTGAAAAGCTCCCTAACCCCGAGGAGATTCCCGTCCTCCGGTACCTGAATGGGGATGACCTGCTGCTGCTGGCCAACTTAATAAAGATTCGACGCCTGTTTCATAAACTTGAAGGATGTGCGAATTTTCCCTCCAGCCAGGTTTGGGAAAAATTAAAGCAACCTTCCTACCTTTCTTCACTTTCTGTAAAACTAATTGCCCTTTGTCACAATTCCGGTATAAAGGAAGATACAATAAAAACAATATCAGCTATAATAAATGAAAACACGTAACAAATGATGGTGCCTTCATTTTTTGTTATTTTGGGAGGGGGTGTGAGAGATTTCAAGAAAAGTGTAATGACCAGGAAATACCAAGAAATATGCTTTATTATAAATTTAGAACACATCCCGTGTCACCGGTAACTTACATATGTAGACGGAAAACTAAACAACTCACTTTCCGGAGACTGAGCGTAACCCTAAGCATCCGTTATCAGAGCTCTATCGGGAAAGCAGAAAGCAGGGAGGATTAGATGCTTGCGAACCCTGGAAAGTCTCTGGAAGTGAAGGTCAAGGGAAACCCCTGCGGGCTCTCGGGAAAATCTGGAGGAGAAGGCCTCTCCGGAGCCGGAGCTCTCGCAGGGTCACAAAGCGCGGTGGGCCGGGCGGTCCTGCCTGGCGCCCGCTGCGGCCGCTGCGCTCCCACCTGGCCCAGGTCAGGCCTCTCGCTCGCAGCCGACAGAGGTTGCTGCTCACGTCTTGACCAATGTTAAATGTCTCTATTTTTTTTTTTTNTTTTTTAGATTTTATTTATTTATGTGACAGAGAGACAGCCAGGGAGAGAGGGAACACAAGCAGGGGGAGTGGGAGAGGAAGAAGCAGGCTCATAGCAGAGGAGCCTGATGTGGGACTGGATCCTAGAACGCCGGGATCATGCCCTGAGCCGAAGGCGGACGCTTAACGACTGCGCTACCCAGGCGCCCCAAATGTCTCTATTTTTTTTTTTTTAATTTTTGCCTTTTCCTCTCCTCCTTTACACTGATGAATGAATATTCAGTTTCTATCAAGTGAGGCAAATACTAAACTAATTGAACTAATACGTATCTGTAGAGCTCTAAAAAATAGCACATAGTACAACACATAACAATCACAACAGAGCCTTAACCGAACCTGTTTTGTGTACATCAGT
This sequence comes from Ailuropoda melanoleuca, assembly GCF_002007445.2. Taxonomy (NCBI): domain Eukaryota; kingdom Metazoa; phylum Chordata; class Mammalia; order Carnivora; family Ursidae; genus Ailuropoda; species Ailuropoda melanoleuca. The sequence goes on from NC_048218.1 coordinate 108,730,847, forward strand.
AAGAATTATTTTGGGATGCGAAACCCATAGTGGATACTGAATGAGGCCTTGATTAATTGGAGGTCGACGGGATAACGAAATGACATCTTTTATCACCCCGTGATATCGCCCAGTGACTGGATGTTATTTAAAATTATCTTCACTTTGATACTCTGGTTTTTCTTCAGATCAGATAAAGCTTTCACCTTTTAAAATTATCTTAATTTGGGGGCACTTGGGTGGCTCAGTCCGTTGGGCGTCTGCCTTCAGCTGGGGTCATCATCCTAGGGTCCTGGGATCAAGACCCACATTAGACTCCTTGCTCAGCCGGGAGTCTGCTTCTCCCTCAACTTCTGCCTGCTGCTCCCCCTGCTTGCGGTCTCTCTGTCAAGTAAGTAAATAAAATCTTTAAAAAACCAATAAAGTTATCTTAACTTTAAAAATAATTACATGTAATAAAGAAATTGATGTTGCTTCTTTAAAAATGTATTAAAAATAAAAATGTTTCCAAGTGAAAAATATATCTATATCTATTACTCTATGAGGGTCATATTTCAAGGCAGTTTTATTTATTTAAAGGATTGGGTTGTTAAAAATAACAATGATAGGGGCGCCTGGGTGGCACAGCAGTTAAGCGTCTGCCTTCGGCTCAGGGCGTGATCCGGGTGTTGTGGGATCGAGCCCCACATCAGGCTCCTCCGCTATGAGCCTGCTTCTTCCTCTCCCACTCCCCTTGCTTGTGTTCCCTCTCTCGCTGGCTGTCTCTATTATCTCTGTCGAATAAATAAATAAAATTAAAAAAAAAATAAATAACAATGATATATCTTATTTTGAGTATATTTTCAAAAAGCGGATTGGGGTATGCCAGAGATATGTCTGCTTTTCCATATGGCTGTTTTAGGCAATCTCAATTTTGAATAATCCACTCTGTTAATTCATGGGTGGCTTTTTCTTTTTTTCCACAGTAACAACCTCTTCAAAAAAATTAAACTCTTATGGCCATAAAGTTGTTGTATACTAGGGGTGCCTGGGTGGCACAGTGGTTAAGCGTCTGCCTTCAGCTCAGGGCGTGATTCTGGCGTTATGGGATCGAGCCCCACATCAGGCTCCTCCGCTATGAGCCTGCTTCTTCCTCTCCCACCCCCCCTCCTTGTGTTCCCTCTCTCGCTGGCTGTCTCTGTCTCTGTCAAATAAATAAATAAAATCTTTAAAAAAAAAAGTTGTTGTATACTAATACTACATAAATTGAGAGAGAAGAAAACACTTTAAATGTGCAGGCTTTTCCAGATGTAAATGTTGAAGAAATCACCGAGGTACTCAGTGCTTAAAGGAGTACTACAAATCTTTGTCTCTCTTTATTTCTGATCTCGGGATTGTAACTTTGATTTTTATGTTGTTTATGCATATTTTAGATTTTATGTACACATTTTTGACGGATAAAATCATATTTTAAGGAGACACGTATATGCACTTCAGTGTAACTGATAAGTAAAGAAATTACAACTCTTTGCTCCAGGTAAAGTTGGCAGCAAAATGTGTTCAGCAAAGCCCTGCCCGGATCAAGATGTAAAAAACATGTCCAGTGTAAGAGCCTACACAAACTTTTTACGATAAATGAGCCAAATATTTTAAAGTACATTTCATTGGTGGCCTTTTCTGCTAACAAAAGTAGTACCAACTCATTGTAGAAAATTTGGGGCATTACAGAAAAGTATAAAGATTTTAAAAGTACTCATAATCCCACCACAGGGAGATAACCATCTTTAATGTTGTGCTCTATTTCTTTCTAGTCCCTTAGCTATATTTACATATGGATATTTTTTTCAAAGATTTTTTAAAAATTTATTTGACAGAGAGAGAGAGCACAAGCAGGGGGAGAGCCAGAAGGAGAGGGAGAAGCAGGCTCTCCACTAAGCAGGGAGCCCAGACTCTGGGCTGGGATCATGACCTGNTCAAAGATTTTTTAAAAATTTATTTGACAGAGAGAGAGAGCACAAGCAGGGGGAGTGCCAGAAGGAGAGGGAGAAGCAGGCTCTCCACTAAGCAGGGAGCCCAGACTCTGGGCTGGGATCATGACCTGAGCCAAAGGCAAACACTTAACCAACTGAGCCACCCAGGCACCCCTGGATATGTTTTTAAAAAATTTTTTTTTCAGACAGGGAAATCAGTCATTGCCATAAGCATTTTGAAAGATAGGAAGAAAACTATATTTCTACTCTTGAAAGAAAGTTGTAGAAAATTAATCTCTATTAAATGGAGAGCTACCAAATAAGCCAAATAAATGCACATTATTTGTTAGTAAAGAAACAAATGCCTTCTGGAACTGTTAGTATTTCCATTTGCACTGGTAAATTCACCACCAGTTTATAAAAAATAAATGAATAAATAAAGCGAAATCTTTTCGAGTCTTTTAATGGAGGTACTAAGTAAAATTGGAAATATTTGGGATGCCAATCACATATTCAGAAGCAAATATTATATTTTAATAATAGTAATCTTTAAAACACAGAAACGAACTGTGCTTTTCTCCAGCTATGTTAGATAATACACAAAGGGTGATTTAAAAATATATTTTACTTCAAACCAAATAATTTATTATGATCATTCTATTATTTCATTTTCCTACAACAAATATTATGTATGTATATTTTATGCTCTACCTTATTCCGGAAACAATGTAAGGGCTCTTTTAGGAAGAGATTCAATTTAGAAAAATAAAATAATTTAAAGCATCTAAATATAATTGAGGCACTATGAAATGAGTTAAACTGTTTCAAAAACACATCCCCAAAGTCCTCTTGCTGAAATTGGCACAAGACAATCTATAATGAAAAGATGACTCTCCTCAAATTACACACTTCCCGGCAGCGAGTGTCTTATCAGATACTAGACTTGATCTTAGCTGAAAGGCTGAGAAGCGATGGGGAGCAATGGGGCTTATCATTTTCTCCCCTATGACACCGAGTGAAATCCAGGAATGAGGAATACCCCGATTGGAGCCAAACTGGCAAATCAAAAGCCAGTGATAAAGAGACTATATGTGTCCGCAGGCAGAGAGAACCGCTGAACTTCCGCTGTCGTACCTCGTGGTGGTAGAGGGCGCACAGAGGAGTCTGGGTGCAAACCAACACTGCTACTCGCACCCACTGTTTACACACTGCTCTACAGCACTGGCACTGGGAAAGGAGAACAACGGTGTAATGTCCATCCAGATTCTTCACAGATGCTGCTCAACTGAGTCATCTTCCGAATACACCAGATGCTTCCTCTGTGTGAGACTATTAAGCCAAGTGACAACACAGTGGGGAAAGAATCCGCCTCTTGCTCCCTTGTTCATGTGAAAACACAAACACCTGACAGATGCTGAATGAATAAACAAAGTGAAATCTCTACCAGGGCCATGCACGGCATGGAGCGGAATTCTGGATGTCTCGTTGCTGCTCCAGCCGTGCTTGATATTGTGCGTTGAGGACAGACTAACAGTGCCCCATTCAAAGGCTAGCTCTTACCTCAACAGTTTGTGGAGAACCTGGTTTTCTCTGGAGCTGAGCTGCGACTGCTTACAAATTTCTGTCAGACACACAACTGGCGCTCTCTCTGTATAAATCAAATGTATCAATAAACCAGGTTTTCATTCCAGGTCTAGAAGTCACCCCATTTATTTGTTCATTTGCTTAATAAACATTTATTAAATGACTACTTTGTGCCAAGCACTGGTGACACAAAGTTTAAAATCATGTTTTCTCTCCTCAGGGAAAAAGCACGACACAACAAGGAGGTAAACGCAGTGACTGGAAGTAGTACAGTGAGCACCCAAAGGAGACCACCTGACCCAGCCCGAGATCTAGGTGTCACGAGGGCTGGAGGGCACAAAGGTGAGCAAATCAACTGATCCATCTCAGAATAATCGCCGTATTTTCTCCCAGAAGCAACAAGTAATCCTTTAGTGGTCAACTGGATGCGGGAATCACAAGTGATTCAAATGGTGCCCACAAGGTCACCACTGCCCGGACGATGAGTAAATGAATCCATCCTCAGCGCCTTGAGGAGTCTTTCACACCATCAGTTAGCAAGAAAGGGCCAGAGATGAGTCAGGCAAACCTCATCCTTGACTAAGCACTTCTGGAAGCCACAGTGACCTCCAGAAAGATGGTAGGAGTCATCGGTTCTGGGTGTTGCAGGTAGAAGGGGATGGCCTGACTTCAGTCCAAAGAGAAACATTCAACTGTGGAGAGAGTCAATGCATGAGATCTTGGGACATCTCAGAAGGAAACAGTGCTAGACAGGGCGTCCGTATAGGATACTATCAGGGCCCTCTACATTCACCCTAATCTGTACACCAGTGGTCAGCAAAATGTTGGGGCAGTGAATGTGGGAGAAGTGATAGGAAGGGGTAACAAGTTAGCAAGTGAAGAAGGCATCAATGGGTACATTCATTCACTCAATAAAAATTTGGCACATGTCAGGCATTGTATGTGGCCCTCGTGGAGTTTATATTCCAGTAAGAAAGTAAATAATTTCAAATTCTGATAGATACCATGAAAAAAAAAAACCCCAGTAATGTGACTGAGAGCTATGGGGTAAGTAGGAAGATAAATAGGGGGACTACTTTATATTATGTGGTCAGAGAAGGCCTCTCTGAGGGGCTGATATACAAAGGTTGAAAAGAAACCAGTCATGCAATGAGCTGGGAGGACAGTGTTCCAGGCAAGAGAACATCCAGTTCTGAGGTGGGAATGAGTTTGCCTGCATGTTCCCGTCATAGGAAGAAGGCCACCTGGAATGAGGTGAGTCTGGAGAGGCTGGCCGGGTAAGAGGAAGCCAGGTAAGGCAAGGCCATGTGTGCCACGGTAAGGAGTTTAGAGTTTATTCCACAGGCACTTGTCCTTTTCTTTAAGGGGCTCCAATTTCCAGTCTGTGGAGTCGCTCTAACCCTCATCGCCCTGCACTCTTTCTCTGTCCTGCCCAGTAAGGACAGCTGGGAGCAAGGATGAAAAGCCATGGGAACACTCGGGTACCTTTGGAGAAGATAGAAATTGGCAGCATCACTTCGGACAGCAATCTGCACTAGTAAAGCCAAGGATGTGTATACCCAACGCAAGGAGACAAAAACAAGCCTGTGCACTGCAGCTGTTTGTAATAGCAAGACGAATCGTCCATTGACAGAAGAATGGGTAAATTGTGGTGTGTTATGGACTGAATGTTTGTGTTCCTCCAAAACTCGTACGTCGAAATCTAATCCCCCGTATGGTGGTATCTGGAGGTGGGCCTTTGGGAGATTATTAGGTCATAAAGACAGAGCCCTTTAGAATGGGGCGAGTGCCCTTATAAGAAGAACCCCGAGAGTTAGCTCACACTCTTTCCTCCACATAAGAATAAAAGGAGAAATCAGTCTGCAACCCAGAGGAGGGGGCTTTCACCAGAGCCCAACCATACTGACAGCCTGATCTCAGACTTCCGGCTTCCAGAACTGTGAGAAATAAATTCACGTTGTTAATAAGTTATCAAGTCTGGGGTGTTTTGTTATAGCAGCCCAAACAAGACACGGTGTCTCCATACAGTGCAATTTTCATACAACAGTGAACATGAATAAACTAGAACTATCTAATCAATATAAACAACCCTCAAAGACATTCTCATTTTGGGGCGCCTGGGTGGCTCAGTGTGTTGAGCACCTGCCTTCGGCTCAGGACATGATCCCAGGGTCCTGGGATCAAGTCCCACATCAGGTTCCCTGCTCAGCAGGGAGTCTGCTTCTCCCTCTCCCTCCGCCCCTCCCCCCTGCTCATGCTCTCACTCTCTCTCTCTCTAAAATAAATAAATGAAATCTTTAAACAAAAACAAAAACATTCTCATTTTGAAGGAAAATATCAAAAGGGAAGAGGAATACCTTCAGTATTATTCTATTTATATAAAGTCTTAAAACATGCAAAGCAATCCCACGTATCATTTAGGTAGACACACCTATGTACAAAAGGTATGAAGAAAGGCATGGGAGTGATAAACATCAGGTTTCAGGCTGGTGCTGACCACTGGAGGCATATATGATGGGGAGAGGGAGCAGATTTGACCATCTCTCAAGCAAGGGAGTCTGCTTTTCCCTCTCCCTCCAGGGAGAAGGAGAAGCTCGTGGGCCTTCATTCTTTATATATATTTTTAATATCCAAAATTGGTCTTTTTTTTTTCTCTTTTAAAAGGCTAGCCAGAAGCAGGTGAGCAAACACAGAAGACACATGAAGAATTTTTTAGGAGAAACAACAATTCTTTGAGTCAGCAGAAGCTTTAACTGGATTCTTAAAATTAGAGTAGGGAATCAGACCATGTAAGCTAGAAATGTCTTCTCTCCTCATCCAAAGAATAAGTGAAGTTCCTTTAATACAAATAACATTCTTCTTTTTTTTAGCTCTACCCTTACATAATTCACCAGAGACAGAGACCAGATTCAGAGCTTAACATGAACAATTTAGACATTCTTTACTCAGGTTCATTCAATTCATGGATTATCTGGGATGCTCACAGGTAGTATTTTTCTATCTAAAAAGATGTGCTGCATTTTCCTGTGTCCACACTACCTGACTCCTTTCCCCAGCACCAGAATTAGGCAGGGATACTACACACTTCCAAGCTTTAACAATCCATTCACTGCAGCATTCAACAGAGATGGGGAAAAAAAATCTCATTCCTAATTCCATAAAATCAAATGATGTTTTATGAATTTCTCTATGGTCAAAAGGTGATATGATGGGGGTGCCTGGGTGGCTCGATTGTTAAGCGTCTGCCTTCGGCTCAGGGCGTGATCCCGGGGTCCTGGGATCGAGCCCCACATCAGGCTCCTCCGCTGGGAGCCTGCTTCTTCCTCTCCCACTCCCCCTGCCTGTGTTCCCTATCTCACTGGCTCTCTCTCTGTCAAATAAATAAATAAAATCTTTAAAAAAAAAAAGGTGATATGATGATGGTTTTTTACTAATTCTATGACAAAATAAGAGCTAGGAGACACAATAATCCTCTGTCATACTCTTATATTGATTACAGTTCAAAAATTTCCAACAACAACTCAGACTGAAAGATGCTAAGTGACTTACTTAGATCTCACAGCTAACCAGGCAGTGGAATGAGAAAACAAGCCCTGGTCTTCAGATCTGATCCAATGTTCTTCCTTCTGTTCCTCACCTGAATGCTCTTTGCCCAGAGCCAGAGCCCTGAGGGCCATGTGCTGTAGTGGAAATCATCCGTTAGACATTCCAGGGGCGAGTCCCACCTCTCCACCAACTGGGTCTGTGCCCTTGGGCTAGTTACTTAACCTCAGTGAGCCTCAGTTCTTTCAGCTGTAAACTGAAAAAGATAAAATCAATTTCCCACAGCTATAGTGACCATTAGAATATAGGTACAGTGCCCAGCCAGCGGCAAGCTGTGCTCGGTAATGGGAGCCACTGTGATCGCTACAGAGACCCGGCAAAGCCCTGCGCGGGTCCCAGCAGCCCACTCACACAGTCCTTCCCAAACCAGGAAATGACCTCATCTCTCTTCTGAGGACCAACAGAATTAGAAATAGATAACAGAATTAGGTTAGGTAATTTAAAAGTACAAATAGGACTGGAAAGCTGATTTCAGAAGAGGATGATTTCACTATTACTATTAAAAAAAGTTATATTAATAAGTATTAAAAATAGTGAAAGTAACTTTGTGCCATACAAACACATTGCCTTCTCTGCTACCCACAGATTACAGATAGAAAGTGCTAGATTAAACATATGCACACAATTCTGTAAGTGTACATTTAAGTTTCTGCCGTGTTTATTGTTTATCAATCCTAAAACAGATGAAATTGCAGAGGATGAATCTGTTTAGAACTACAAAGACAAGGTTTAAAAGAAATGATATCCTGGGGTGCCTGGGTGGCACAGCGGTTAAGCGGCTGCCTTCAGCCTCAAGGTGTGATCCCGGCGTTGTGGGATCGAGCCCCACGTCAGGCTCCTCTGCTACGAGCCTGCTTCTTCCTCTCCCACTCCCCCTGCTTGTGTTCCCTCTCTCACTGGCTGTCTCTATCTCTGTCAAGTAAATAAATAAAATATTTTTTAAAAATAAATAAAAGAAATGATATCCTAGTGAATAGCCATAGGCCCTTCAGAAGGAAAAAAGCAATCCATCCAGACCAGTGATGGTCAAACTTTTCCCTTCTCATGCCCTTAAAAAAACATTTTTAATGCATGTTCTCCCTTGCATATCTTTCATTTGATGTCTATAATAATAGGATTCATAAATTTAGGAGGTTGTGAGGATTGTAATCTCTAATGTACTGTGAATCTTGACATTTTGAAATAAAACATTACTTTCTAAGATGAATTCAGTGGAATCTAAATGCCACCAACCTTAATGTAATATGACACCCACCTTTACCCATTTAAAAAATATATGAACTAGCTCCTCACCAACATACCACCAGTTTGAAGATCACTATTCTTTCCACCTTGGTATATATATATATATATAT
>NC_048218.1:108739478-108743928 GCF_002007445.2 Ailuropoda melanoleuca
ACCGGGATCACGCCCTGAGCCAAAGGCAGACGCTCAACCGCTGTGCCACCCAGGCGCCCCACCACCTTGGTATATATTTTAAAAGTTCCACATAATAAGTAAACAGACAAACAAAAAGCACCACATACAACATACAAATATGTATACATACATTTTATATCTATATACATGCATATTTTTTATATCGATACACACATACACAGGCACAAAATCAGATGGCCTGGTTCCAGCACTAGATTCTAAATTTAAATTGGTCTGGTATGTAGATGGGCCTCAGCATTTTTTTTTTTTAAAGCTTCCCAGCTGATTCTCCAGAGCAGCCAAGGTTGGTAACACCTGGATTAGGGTTAACATCAGGGAGAAAAGCCATTTCCCTAAAAGCATCCTAATCAGCACAGACTCCTGCGGACACTGGGCCCAGCACTGCAGGCAGGGGCAGCAGGGCCTACTCCTTGTGTTCTTTCCCTTTGTGCTGGAAAGAAAAATCACCGCCTCTACTCTAAAGAACTCTGGGACACAGTGGTTGTCCGGGAATCCAGGGACAGCGAAGGGTTCTTTCTCGTAAAGCATACTGCCTCATTCAGAGATGAAGCTGACAACCTCAGACTCAAAGGAAATGTGCTTTTTTTTGTTTAATCAACTTCCCTAAAGAATCAACACATCCGTTTCAAGTGTTGGGTTATTCCATCATCTGCTGTATCGCAGGGCTTCGTCTGCCTCTATAAGCAATGTGTCTGGTGTTCCAACAGCTGCTTTAAAGATTTTTCTCTTTATTATTGGTTTCCAGAAGGTAGAAAAGCAATAGGAAAAAAAAAATCAATGAAACCAAAATTTGGTTCTTTGAAAAGGTCAACAGAATTGAACTAGCTAAAGTCTAAACCTTTAGCTAGACCAGCCAAAGGAAGAGAGAAGACTCAAATTACTTCAAATAGGAATAAAAGAGGGGCCATTTACCTAACCTACAGAAATAAAAAGGATTATAAGGGAAAACTAGGGGTGGCTGTATGCTAACACATCAGATAATTTAAATGAAATGGAGAAATTGCTAAGATACACAAAATATGGAAACTGACATAAAATGAAATGGAAAATGTGAGTTGGTCTATAATAATAAGAGATCAAATTAGTAATTTTTAAATTTCCACAAAGAAAAGCTCAGGCCAAAGAAAAGATAGTGTCACTGGTAAATTTTACCAAATAGTCAGAGAAGAATTAATATGAATTCTTCACAAGTTCCAGAAAATAGAAGAGGAATAGACACTTCCTAATCCATTTTCTGAGACCAGTATTACCCTAATAGCAAACCAGAGAAAAATTGCACAAGAAACTAACGATCTGTATTCCTTGTGAACAGAGATGTAAAAATTCTCAACAAATGCTAGCAAATCAAATCCAGCAACATATAAAAAAGATTATACACCATAACCAAGTGAAATTTATCCCAGAAATATAAGGCTGGTTTAGCAACTGAAAATTAATTAACGTAACAGACAATCATACAGTGTAAAGGGGAGAAAATATGATCATTTCACTAGATGCAGAAAAAGCAGCGAACTTCCTCACCCTGACAGAGGACATCTCTGGACACTTCACAGCTAGCATCAGGCTTAAAGGTGAAAGACTGGATACTTTCCACCAAGATCAGAAAAAGCAAGGATGTGTGCTCTAGTTACTTCAAATTATCATTGAACTAGAGGTTCTGGTCAGGGCAAGAAAAAGAAATAGAAAGCATCCAGATCAAAAAAGAAAAAAGTAAAATTTTCTCTATTTGCAGATGGAATGATCTTATGTGTAGAAAACCCTGAGTAATCCACAGATACACACAAGTATTAGAACGAATAAACAAATTCGGCAAAGTTACAGAACACAGGATTAATATACAAAAATAAACTTTCTACACACTAGCAGTGAACATTCTGAAATGAAATTAAGAAAACAGTTCCATTTATATCATCAAAAAAATAAAATACCTAGTTATAATTTTAACAAAAGAAGCCAAGCCAAGACTTATACACTGAAATTTACAAAACATTGTTTAAAGAAATTAAAACCTAAGTAAATGGAATAACACCCATGTTCATGGATCGGAAGACTTAATATTGTTAGAATGGAAATACTCTCCAAAATGATCTACAGATTGACATAATTTCTACCCAAATCCTGGCTTTTTTGAAGAAATTAACAAGTTAATTACCTAAAATTCATGTGGAAATGCAAGGGACCCAAAATACCCCAAATAATTTTGAAAAGGCAGAAGAAAGTTGAAGGACTCATGCACTCCTATTTTATAAATCACTGCAGGGGCACCTGAGTGGCTCAGTCATTCAGTGTCCAACTCTTGATTTCAGCTCAGGTCATGATCTCAGGGTCGTGAGATCAAGCCCTGCATTAAGCCCTGCATCAGGCTCCACATTCAGCGGGGAGTCTGCTGGAGATTCTCTCTCTCTCCCTCTCCCTCTGCCCCTCTCCTCACTCTCTCTCTCTCACAATAAAAAAATAAATCTTAAAAAAAAACCCACCTTACTACAAAACTACAGTGATTAAGACAGTGTCATCCTGGGATAAGGCTAGACATAAAGATCAATGGAACAGAACTGAGAATCCATATATAAATTCTCACATTTATAGTCAATTGATTTTTTTGACAAGGTGACAGCACAATTCACCAAAGAAACAATAGTCTTTTCAACAAATGGTCTGGGATAACTGGATAGTCACATGCAAAAAACAAAATTGGGCCCCCCTCCTCATACCATACACAAAAATTAATGCAAAATGGATCAGAGACCTAACTGTAAGAACTAAAACTATAAAACCATTAAAAGAAAACATAAGCATAAATCTCAATGACCTTGAATTAGGCAATGGTTTCTCAGATATGACACCAAAAGAAAAAGACACCAATTCATCAATATTAAAACATTTTGTGCTTCAAAAGACACAAGAAAATAAAAAGACAACCTCTAGAATGGGAGAAAATACTTGCGAATCATATATCTAATAAAAATCTAGTCTGTAGAATATATAAAGAACTCTTACAACTCATAAATAAGACAAATACCCCAATTAAAAATGGACAAAAGATCTGAATAGGCATTTCTCCAAGGAAGATATACAAATGGCCAATAACAAATGAAAAGATCAACATCACCTGCTATCAAGAAAAAAATGCAAATAAAACCCACAATGAAATACTACATCATAACCACAAGGATGGCTATAATCAAAAAGTGAGATGATAACAAGTGTTGGCCAAGGATGTAGAGAAAATATAATACTCATACAATGCTGGTGGGAATGTAAAATGGTATAGCCACTTTGGAAAACAGTCTGTTCATTCCTTAAAATACTAAACATAAAGTTACCAAATGATCTGGTAACTGCAGTCCTAGGTATATGCCCCAGAGAATCGAAAACGTATTTCCATAGAAAAACTTTCACGCAAATGTTTACAGCAGCATTATCCTTACCAGGCAAAAGAAACAACCCAAATATCCATCAACTGATGCAACAGAATGTGGTATATCCATAGAAGGGCATATTATTCAGCAATAAAAAGAAGTACTGACCACATGCTACAACATGGATGAACCTTGAAAATATTATGCTAAGTGAAAAAAACTAGTCACACAAGACCACATATTATATGATGACTTCATTTATATGAATTGTCCAGAATTAGCATATCTATAGAGACAGAACATAGATTAAGGTTGCCTAGGGCTAGAGGATGCCAGAATTGGGAGAGGATAGCTAACAGGCATAGGCTTTTTCTTTGAGGCGATGAAAATACTCTAAAACTCACTGTAATTGCAGGGGTTTGTTTTAGGGAGGGCAAAAATTATCTAAAATTAGGTTGTAGTGATAGTTGCACAAGGCTGTAAATATACTAAACCTCAATTGTATAGTTTAAATGAGTTAATTGTATGGCATGTGAATTATATTTCAATAAAACTTTAAAAAGTTGGGGCCCCTGGGCGGCTCAGTTGATTAATCAACTTGCCTTCGGCTCAGGTCATGATCCTGGAGTCCCAGGATCGAGGCCCACATCAGGCTCCCTGCTCAGCGAGGAGTCTGCTTCTCCCTCTGACCCTCGCCTCTCTTATGCTCTCTCTTTCTCTCTCTCTCAAATAATCTTTTTTTAAAAACTTGAAAAATTTTTGAACATTTTTCACCATTATTTTTCAAATATTTTTTTCTCCCTGCCCCCTTTGAGATTCAAAAATCATTAAAAAATTATTTAAAAAATTCTGTCTCATAATATTGTCCCATAGGTCACTGATGCTCTGTTAATTTTTTCAGTCTTTGGTCTCTTCCTTCAGTTCAGTTCCTTTTGCCATGTCTTCATGTTCTCCAATCTTTTCTTCAGTGTTTAATCTTCTTTTAAGCTCCTTCAGTGAATTATTCATACAAGATATTGCATTATTTCACTGCTAGAAATTCCATTTGG
>NC_048218.1:108748498-108949809 GCF_002007445.2 Ailuropoda melanoleuca
CACTTTGGAAAACAGTCTGTTCATTCCTTAAAATACTAAACATAAAGTTACCAAATGATCTGGTAACTGCAGTCCTAGGTATATGCCCCAGAGAATCGAAAACGTATTTCCATAGAAAAACTTTCACGCAAATGTTTACAGCAGCATTATCCTTACCAGGCAAAAGAAACAACCCAAATATCCATCAACTGATGCAACAGAATGTGGTATATCCATAGAAGGGCATATTATTCAGCAATAAAAAGAAGTACTGACCACATGCTACAACATGGATGAACCTTGAAAATATTATGCTAAGTGAAAAAAACTAGTCACACAAGACCACATATTATATGATGACTTCATTTATATGAATTGTCCAGAATTAGCATATCTATAGAGACAGAACATAGATTAAGGTTGCCTAGGGCTAGAGGATGCCAGAATTGGGAGAGGATAGCTAACAGGCATAGGCTTTTTCTTTGAGGCGATGAAAATACTCTAAAACTCACTGTAATTGCAGGGGTTTGTTTTAGGGAGGGCAAAAATTATCTAAAATTAGGTTGTAGTGATAGTTGCACAAGGCTGTAAATATACTAAACCTCAATTGTATAGTTTAAATGAGTTAATTGTATGGCATGTGAATTATATTTCAATAAAACTTTAAAAAGTTGGGGCCCCTGGGCGGCTCAGTTGATTAATCAACTGCCTTCGGCTCAGGTCATGATCCTGGAGTCCCAGGATCGAGGCCCACATCAGGCTCCCTGCTCAGCGAGGAGTCTGCTTCTCCCTCTGACCCTCGCCTCTCTTATGCTCTCTCTTTCTCTCTCTCTCAAATAAATAATCTTTTTTTAAAAACTTGAAAAATTTTTGGAACATTTTTCACCATTATTTTTCAAATATTTTTTTCTCCCTGCCCCCTTTGAGATTCAAAAATCATTAAAAAATTATTTAAAAAATTCTGTCTCATAATATTGTCCCATAGGTCACTGATGCTCTGTTAATTTTTTCAGTCTTTGGTCTCTTCCTTCAGTTCAGTTCCTTTTGCCATGTCTTCATGTTCTCCAATCTTTTCTTCAGTGTTTAATCTTCTTTTAAGCTCCTTCAGTGAATTATTCATACAAGATATTGCATTATTTCACTGCTAGAAATTCCATTTGGGGGGCGCCTGGGTGGCACAGCGGTTGGGCCNTAATCTTCTTTTAAGCTCCTTCAGTGAATTATTCATACAAGATATTGCATTATTTCACTGCTAGAAATTCCATTTGGTTCTTTTTTTATACATCCAATTTCTCTCATCATTGTATTCATTTTTTTTTTTAAGATTTTATTTATTTATTCGACAGAGATAGAGACAGCCAGCGAGAGAGGGAACACAAGCAGGGGGAGAGGGAGAGGAAGAAGCAGGCTCACAGCAGAGGAGCCTGACGTGGGGCTCGATCCCATAACGCTGGGATCACGCCCTAAGCCGAAGGCAGACGCTTAACTGCTGTGCCACCCAGGCGCCCCTGTATTCATGTTTTTAAATATGAACATATGTATACAAATATTAAAATANGATCCCATAACGCTGGGATCACGCCCTAAGCCGAAGGCAGACGCTTAACTGCTGTGCCACCCAGGCACCCCTGTATTCATGTTTTTAAATATGAACATATGTATACAAATATTAAAATATTTTTTGCTAATTCCATCATTTTGGTCATTTCTGGGTGGTTTCTCTTTATTGGTTTTTCAACTGGCTATGACTCACATTTTCCTGCTTCTTCCCATGTGCAGTAATTTCTTATTAAAGTGTTAAATTTCGTTGTTTCTTTTACAGGGTGTAAGAGTGTTCTCTGAGGCAGTTAGTTTAATTTTGAATCATGTTGAGCCTTTCAAGGCTTGTTATTAAGCTCATAGGTGTGAGTTGAGGGCAGTCTTTGAATGCATAACTCCATTCTGGCAGCTCAGAACATGAATGTTTCCCAGTCCTTTTGAGCTCTGGTAATTGTTCAGCCTACAACTCCCCGTTCTTTTTGCAGCCTCCTGGCATTTCAGCAATACTCAAGGAAACTCCTACAGAGACTTCTGGGGGTTTTCTTCACAAAGCTCCCACTCTGTGGTTTCTGCCCTAAAATTCTGGCCACCATCTTGAACTCCAATCTGCATCCTCAGCTTGGTAAAATTACTGTGTTCTGGGGCGCCTGGGTGGCACAGCGGTTAATCATCTGCCTTCGGCTCAGGGAGTGATCCCAGCGTTATGGGATCGGGCCCCACATCAGGCTCCTCTGCTGTGAGCCTGCTTCTTCCTCTCCCACTCCCCCTGCGTGTTCCCTCTCTCGCTGGCTGTCTCTATCTCTGTCAAATAAATAAATAAATAAAATCTTTTAAAAAAAAAATTACTGTGTTCTGCTTGGAATCTCTGAACCTTGGTCTGAAAAGTGCCCATTATGGACTGAATTGTGTTCCCTCCAATATGTTGAAGCCCTAACCCTCGATGTGATTGTATTTAGAGACAGGGCCTTTAGTAAGGTAATTAAAGTAAATAAGCTCCTAAGAATGGGGCCCTAATCCTATAGGCCTGGTGTCCTTATATATAAGAAGAGACACCAGGGTTCTCCTTCTCTCTCTCTCTCCATGTGGGCACAGACGAAAATTCATGTCAGGACACAGTGAGAATACAGTCATCCACAAGCCAGAAGGGAGGCCTCACCAGGAACCAAGCCTGATCTCACCCCGACTTTGGCCTTCTACTTTTCAGAACTGTGAGAACATAAATTTCTGCTGTTTAAGCCACCCACTCTATGGTATTTTGCTATAGCACCCTGAGCCAATACAGCCTCCAAGAGAAAGCCTGGACCACTATATGTGGTTCCTTGCTATTTTCCTCTTAGGGATCAAGGTCCTTCACTGCCTGCTGCCCAGTTCCTGAAAATAGTCATTTCACGTATTTCACCGACTTCTAGTTCATTCAGGAAGGCTAGCTCAGTCCCAGCTAATCCATCATGGCCAGAAGCATGAGTCTCTTTGCAACAAGTTTTGTATCTTTTAACTGAATGATTTTCAGAAATTACTGAAAAGAGGAAAAGATGGAGAGTCACAACCCCACCATGAGGTACACTTGAGAAATCTTCAGTCACCACCCACTATTCTCTAGGAAAAAAACAAGTACATTGTGCCATCTTGATTGGGGTGGGAGCGAGGATCCTATATACATCGGGCAGCCCAGCATAGTCCCAGCAAGATTTCAGATTTCAGCATGGTAACACTTCCACTCCTATTCATACTTGTACTGACATGGAGTTCTCATTCAGTCCAAGAGAGTAATCAATTTACTTTCCATCATACAATTTTCCTTGGAATTAATAAGAAAAATTAATCCCCAGGTGAATGTCTAGGCTCAGTGTCCTTCCTGAAATCAGTACTGGAAGGACATGTATTGTCCCTGGAGATTAAAGCCAAGATTATATCCTGGGCTGGGCCACAAAGGGCAAGGATGACTTCTCAGAAAAACAAGAAAGAACAATCACACTAAACCACAGGCACTTTAATTACAGTGAATTTCATGCTCTCGGGGCAAGAAGGGAAGCTCCTAAGCCAAGGAGCAGAAAATAGATACCAAGAGGAATGTAAATGATACCCAAGGGTTAAAAGCTAGATTGTAAACACGAAACTTTAGATTTAAGGGGGAAAATTCTGAGGGAGTCTAGTTTCAGCATGACACTGAACCTAAAGTAAGAGAAAACTCTGGAATACAAAGGGACTGTGACCACAAAAGCGGACAGTGATTTTTAAATAGAATAAATCACTGTATATATTTCCAAGATCAAAGATCTGTAAAAGAGATACTAAAAGAATGCCAAAGTAATGTTTCTGTTAGAGCCTCTGGATATTTCTTTTCTCTCTGCTGCCTCCTCTCCGTTCCGACTCCCATAGCCTCACTACACGCAGAATCACTTCTTAAAACCCAGATCTGATGGTACTGCTCATCTGCATAAAAACTTTCTGCGGCTATCATCCATAGAAGGCAGGCCACTTCCTCAGCTCTTAATGCCCTCAGTCGTCTTTCCCCAGCCTCCCTTCCAGCCTACTTCCCACCCTTTCACCCATCCCTCCTCCCGTGCCCCTCCCCCACAGGCTACGCTCCAGCCGCCTTCCCCTACAGGAATTACCACAAAGACGCCTGTGCCTCTGTGCTTATCTCGAGAAATGCTGTTTCTTCTGTGCCTTCCCCTCTCACACCCATTTATTGAAACTTCTTCTTCAAGGGTTTAAATCCAATGCCCCATCCCTCTCTGTTCCTGTAGCCCTCATATGAGGCTTCTTTTACCAGGATTTAACATGTTTTGCTGTGTGTTTGATATTTTTGTGTGGTTGTCTCTTCTGCTATAAGCCCCCTGAATGCAGAAATTGTGTTACACATCTTCACAACTTTTATTATCCATGCTACCAAACACATAGGAACCCCTCCAAAAAAAGCTTTTATGAAACTAGATGGAAATGTTATTCTGAAGGTGGAAAATTTCACGAATAGGGTTGATTTACAAGGGTGGATTTGCTTGGCTCTCAGTGCAGATTCCAAAGCTAGTTTCCCCCCCCCTCAGTGAACCTAAGGAAAGGTAGAAGCCCAGAGGATTAAAATACAGGTTATTTTATTTGTTGGAAAACATTTCTGGACCCCAGTGGTCCAGAATGTTATCACTTGTTACCATTCAACTCATTAATACAAAAGCTGGGGGGGGTGGAACTCTACACCAAAGTCAGTCTTTTTCCCCCTTAAGTTATATATTTCAAATAAGTAAATAAAATCTTTTTTTTTAAGTTATATTTCAAAGCTGCTTCTGATCACAGCTTCACTTTCCCACATGTTCCAAGGAAACAGGAACTTCTCTAGAAAGCACCGTGAAACCTCTTCTTTCTGCACCCCCTTCTGTCCTCTGAGGTGGCCCACTACCAACTTTAAGCCCTCGATGTTCTCTGGCATCTTCCCCGATTCAAAAAGAGAAAGGATTTAATCAGAGCCATTTCTCTTTGTTGACTTGTTACATTTCATAGTCTTTCTCATGAAAATGTTTGTCCCCTTCAGTTTAGCCTTTATTTCATTATTGGAATGAAAGACTTCCTCTGCTGAGGTAATTTTAAACATAAACACAGATAAACTTCTCAAAGACGCAAAGGAGATGCTTTGAAAGCACACTAGGCCCCTCTGATAGCAAATCCCTTTCAGGCTTGGCTGGAAGAGAAGGGCGCCCTCTCCCACCCCAGGGGCAAATCCGGCTAAGGCATCTCCCCGCCTGGGTTTCAACTAGAAGCTGTGGTTGTGAGGCTCCATTCCAGGACCGCAAGAGGCACTCTGCACAAGCATGTCTCCAAGCATGTGTCCCCTGACTGATCTTTTTCTTCTCCTTCCCCAGCACCCTCCTCCAACTCTCTTACCTTAACCCAGAGTTCTCAACACCAGACCTACTGACGCTTTCGACCAGATTATTCGCTGTGGTGAGTTGTCTTGGACATTGTAGGTTATTTTGCAGCATCTCTGGCTCTACTCAGCTGCCAAGAACAATGCACCCCTGCCTCCTAGTCATGACAGTCAAAAGTATCTCATCACCAATGTCCCCTAGACAGTAAAATTCCCAGTTGAGAACCAATGCCTTAACAAAACCCATTCCTTCATCTACCCATTCACTCATAGGCAGCATTTATTGGACTACCTTTTTTGCCTTCCTTAAGACTTTCAGGGGCTTATGTTCTCAGCATATTTGTCATTACTTTAATCTGTACAGTATTTAATTAGCTTTCCGGTATTATAATTCTCTTTATGTAACATTCTATAACTCATAGTTGTCCTCCTATATGATCTTCCCACATGCATCTTCTGGAAACAAAATTTCCTGGAACATATTCCTTCAGTCACTAGAGTAATTCTTTTTTTTTTAAGATTTTTTTTTTAATTTATTCATTTGACAGAGAGAGAGACACAGCCAGCGAGAGAGGGAACACAAGCAAGGGGAGTGGGAGAGGAAGAAGCAGGCTCATAGCGCAGGAGCCTGATGTGGGGCTCGATCCCATAACGCCGGGATCACGCCCTGAGCCGAAGGCAGACGCTTAACTGCCGTGCCACCCAGGCGCCCCACTAGAGTAATTCTTAAGCACAGCGCTTTACTGCAGATTATACAGAAAGTTCATATAAGTTTAAAGGAAGTGAGTCTATAACGTAGGTCACTTTGTTTCCTAGGATGATGTGTACACACAAGCACACTCCAACACCCCAAGAGAAGTAATATGCAATGGAACAGAAGTTACACATAGCCTCAGGAGAAACACAATTTTTTAACAGTACGAATTTTGCTTGAAGCTTCAGAAAGAATAAAACAAAAATTTTATGTTAAAACCAGTATGAACAATTTGGAGTGAAATGATTTTTTTTTGCATGAATTTTAAACTAAAATATGTCAACAAAGTTTTTTTGCAATGGGTCACATTGAGCCACGGTCCTACGCAGACCTGTGCTTCAGGACAAACACTGAGATATCCTAGTTTAGTGGCATGAAGAATCTTCCTTGAATTAAAAATTCAAGAACCTAAAGAGAACACATGATCCAAACTCCAGCTCAGAGGCAGGTGTGGTGTTTTTAAACTCATCTTATGGATGAGGTAACTTTCTTGCCTAGGACAAGTAAATGGAAATCTCTCCATAGGCTTTGCAATTATCACATAAGCAGCGAAGAGGGTAAGTGGTCAGGAAAACCGCAATTCATAAATTCGATTTGAGGGAAGGGTCTTTCCAGGCGGGGAAATAGGCTGAGTCAATCTGTAGCTTGCATTTGCTTGTGTTAGGATAAGAATTTGTCACGTCAACTTGCCTTCTCTCCTGGAGTCTCCTGCACTCCCTTGCCTTTTTTTAGTTTGGTTGATTTGGAAAGTTCCAGTCCATCTTAGCTAAAGTAAAAGTAAAATAAACAGTTGTGAAGTGAAACTGAGATTAAAATTTTAAGTCTGCTTTGTTACTGTCTCTTCTCTTCCTACCCAGAATAATTTCTAATGAAGCCCTCTTTGCTGTCACTCCTTCTTCCCCAAGCCGCACCAAGGATGTAGTTGTTTTTCTTTTTGTTTTAGCACTGACACAAACTATAGAATCATGGCAAGATAATCTCTCTTGCCCTTTCCTTCAACTATTGAAGTAGATCTCAAAATCTTTCACACCACCAACTTTCTATATATCTGTATGTTATAAAATTTTACTGGGACAATCACATTAATAGGTAACCTATTGTTTAAACATATATTTTAATACCTTAAAAAAAGTGTCTCACCTCTAGATTCCATCTAGATTCCATCTCTAGAAAATGTCGTCAGCACACTTACCTGCAAACAGACGTGCTCCTAGCAACTCAACAGTGACAATAAACAAAGGAGCAGCAACTGTTTTTTTCTCTAGTAGGAGTTGCTAGTACACAAAGTAAATGAGCATAGCCAGTGGCCCAAGGGAATTTGGGAACCCGCTTCCCGGGTTCTAATACCTGTATTAACCAGGCCAAGTGACCCAATGCTGGCTCTATCCATTCCAGATTAATTCCCAAATAGCTAAGCACTTAATCTGAGCAGTTTATAAACCCACAAAGCCATAAGCTTGTCTTAAAGAATTATAATCCTGAATAAGTGGAGGGAGTGAAGTCATTAGAGGAAAGGAAGGGTTAACAGAGCACAGTATTTTTAGAGTGGCTACCAAGTGAGAAATAGGATTCAAAGATAGGAATGTGACCCAAGTTGCACCAGAATTTTCTGAGACCTTATCCATGCGCTTTCCTCCCCCATCCTCCCCAGCCCCACACAGTCTTCTCCCACTTTGGTGAAGGCTCAGGGAGAAGTGAGACCAACTGAGATGGAAAGTTCTGACAATCACATTTGAATCCCTGAGGACAACTCTACACCGGATTTTTCAGTTACATGAACCAATAAATCCTTTGCTTTGGTGGGGGGGACTGAATTAATAAGTTCAGATTGGGTTTTCCTATTTTATGGGTTCTATTATGGTTACTGCAACGAAACTAAAAGTATGCATTTTCTCTACTCAGAATTGTAAGCATTTAAATAGATTTGTTTTGGGAGGCCTGGGTGGCTCAGCTGGTGAAGTGTCTGCCTTCAGTTTGGGTCATGATCCCAGGGCCCAGGGATCGAGCCCAACAGCGGGCTCTCTGCTCGGCGGGGAGCCTGCTTCTCCCTTTCCCTCTACCTGCCGCTCCCCCTGCTTGCGCTATCAAATAAATAAATAAAATCTTTAAAAAAAAATAAAAATAGATTTGTTTTAGATAAAGATCAAGATTGGTTGTGACTATTAAACATAAGGTAGCCTCTGGGAAAATCTAGCAATTAAAAGCAATTTTATATCCAAAGATTTAACATTTCCTTTTAATGTCATCTAAAAAGTTTCAAAATACAAACTCAACAAAGTATAACTAACAAATAGGCTGCACTGATAAAACAGACTACTTGGGACAATGACATCCTCAATGTTTTCTAGAAACAAAATCTCCCTCTCATCTCACTGTTTCTCTCCTGAGCTCCCATTTTACTGAATTCTTATTAAGTCATTCTTTTTTTTTTTTAAGATTTTACGTATTTGAGAGAGAGCATGCGCACAAGCAGGGGGAGAGGCAGAGGGAGAGGGAGAAGCAGGCTCCCTGCTGAGAGAGCCCATGTGGGGTTCTCCCAGGACCCTGAGATCATGACCTGAGCCAAAGGCAGACAATCAACTGAGTCACCCAGGTGCCTCTTATTAAGTCATTATATAAATGTGAAGCAAACAGACAAAATTTTCTTCTGTTCCATGAATTACATTTTCTTCCAGGATGAGTCGTTTGCATTCTGCTCTAGGTACAGCGTCCTCAGGACCAGACTGATGGTGCCATTACCCGGAAGCTTGTTTGAAATGCAAATTATTTGGTCCCATCTCAGACCAACTGAATCAGAATCTCTATGGATGGAATCCCGGTTTTTGTCCCAATGATTCTTAGGCACATGAAAGTTTTTAAACTAATTCTGCTGTATATTTACATAGTTATGTTTCTTTTATTTTGCTCAAGCTTAACATAGGCAACAGAAGTCATTCCATAAGCTTTTATAGCGTGGGTGACTTAACACTCTTCCCACTCTGAGACCAGTTTATATTTTTCTTTAAGATACAGTTCAGAGCCGAGTCTAGATCTATTTGCTTTTCTGAAGCCTAGGGAAAAAGAGCCAAGGACTGTGAAGGGAAAGCCTCATCTGGATTCTTAAAAAATATCTATACTTTGTTTTCTCTTCTGAGATTAAGTTGTTTCTATTTGTCAAGAGGAAGGTCCTCATACTATTTTTCCTCCACATTTGGGAATGTCAGTATCACTTTCTCAGGAATTCTGGAGGTTGGGGGGTAATGATGGACAATGAAGTAAACTGCTGCTCTCTGCTCCAACCCAGCACAGAATAACACCACAGAGCTGTTGTTACTTCGGCAACACTGAAACTTGAGAAGTGGTTTAAGGTCCAAGAACAAGCAGTAAGGCTTGAGTGCCAGACTGAGATGGAGGAGTGAAGTGTTAGCACTGGTTGGGTTAAGGAGTTATTAGATAGTGAAAATACTATTTGATACCAATGATTTTTACAAAACAAAACTTCCTACATTTATCATGTGAAATGCTCGAGCATAGATTTAATTCCACAAAAGAGGGGTTCCTTTTATATCAGCTTAATGGAAGTTTATTTTCACAATGCTATGGTAGTAAGCCCCTAAACTTTATAATCCCTCACGTTTCTCTCAAGAGATACTTTTTAAAGCCTTAGTGTTGAATATCATCAAATCATGCTTAAAAATTCTGCAGGCTGGTTTTAAAACCTAATTAAAATTATGACAATGATAAAATGCCAACCAATCAAGGTCCCAAACTAACAACATTCAAAATAAGAAAGAATTAGTATTGGAATCCTGTTGTATTTTGACAATGGTAAAGGCTGACCAACTGCTGTCATTAATGTTAATGCCATAAAAAATGTATTTATATTCTGAAAGTGTATTTGTCTTGCACATCTCGACACTGAGGTATAAAGCCATGTTTTGCCAACATTTTTTTATTAATCTAACAAGTAATTTCTTCCACAACAGCAACTGTGGTAAAAACCCCAATAACATTAGCCAACCTGCTATAATGTTCTATGGTCTTCTACTTAATATAGTACATAAACATTTATAAACAACATAGGCACACCAATTTGTAAGCAACTAATAAATTCTGAAATGTTAGAAATATAATAAAACTAATTCTAAATAGTTTCTTTTTAACCTTCCCCTTTTCCTTGTTTATATGCATGCTTCCCACTAATTTTTTCACTAGACTCTATTAAATCCTAGATTTAAATAGGGTCAAAGATAAAACAATATTGAGATGAGTGTCAAAAAAATAACACACTGGGTTTTATCAGTGTCTAAGCCACTTAAAGCTATTCTCCAAAGATAAGTTATTCACCCAAGACACATGAAAAAAGTTAGAATTTAATCTTAAGTTTACGGGTTGACCTGTCAGATACATGGGAACATCCAAGGCTAGAGTTTGGAAGGTCTAAATGTGAAATGGTTCATTTGCCATTAACGGAATGGCCATCAGTTGAAGAAGGGCCCTACATACACTGAGCACTGTGTTCAACTTGCAGAAGACAGACGTTCGGGCTGCTACAAAAGAAGGTAACGAGGCTTTAAGCCAGATTCGCCTTTACCAAGGCTAGTCAAAGATAAAATATTATGCCTGAATAATGACCTCTAAGTAACTTCCAGCTTAACCTCTATTGACTCTTGCCACTGAATCAACTTAGGTTAACAGTTCTGCAGTCTTAATTAAAAGACGAAATCACTAAATCAACTTTCTGCAGTGAATTATCAGACTACTTTCCTGTTAGCTAGAGATTACAGTATGTTCCACCTTGAGGCTATAAAATCATGATGATTACCAGGCAGTAATTCAACAAATATTCAGCAATAAATGAAGTATAAGGTTGTGCTAAGTGTTTGGTAGACCAAATATTGAATTATCTCATAATTTTTCCTCAAATCCCTTTATTTCCAGCAACAAATCTAGACCTACCACTTCTATTCCCATATGGAAGCTAAAATATGTTAAGACTGTTGATATATGACTAATTTTCTATATTATGATCCTATTTCTGTTAAATTACCTTTATAGTCCAGCAGTTTAAGTTTTTTGCATAAAAAAAACTATCTTTTTAGAACTCTAAAAAGATATTAAATTCACTGAATAAAAAACTTCTCAATTTTGTTCCTTAAATATAATAAAATTCTGATATATGATGTTAAATAAGTTAAATTATTAGACAAGTCATTTCTATTACTTAAAATTAATGTAAAGAGGTTTAACTGAACTTTCAAAGGAACTGAGTTTCAATTATCCTAAAAATGGTAAATGATTATTATTTGTGTGCAAAACTAAAGTATGTTCCTTATGAAATTATCTGTAAGTCAAAAACAAAAATTGAGGAAGACAACTTTTAAATATAATGTTAATAGGTACGCTGGGCAATAAATTCAAACTTTTTATTTAACTTACATCTGCTTAGTTTTTTATTGAGTTAAGTATAAAGGCCCAGTTAATCAACTCATTAGATTGGTCAAGGCAAGACACTTGAACTACATAACAGTATTTAAAAAGCAGTTGGTCTTTTAGTAATTCTCTGGTAATCACACACGCACACACGCACATACACACAAATTGGTAGAGTACTCTGGATATACGATTTCCCCCCATAATCTCGTATAATGCACTGTTCACAATCTGCAGTATTTTGAAAACTATATAAATTGGACATGACCAAATTAAAGATGCCTGATAAACTCTTATCAAGTATTTGGGAACTTCAGCTTCCCAAAAAGATCAATTTTAAACTATAAAAAAGGAAAATTCATACAAAATCACAACAGATTTAACAGACATCTTTGAAAAGAAAGTCAAATTGTAACTCAATTTTCTACTTTTCCAAATGTGACTAAGGAAAAAAAGGTACAAGTGGTAATGTCTACATTTTTTAAAAACTGTTAACTGAGTGGATTTGGGGAAGAAAAAAAAGCTATACAGTATTATTGCACTCCACGAATGTGCAGAATTCCAGAATGTGCCAGCACTGAGAAACTGTCTTGCATTGAGGTTTTTCAAGAGGTACAACGAGCCTGCCAAAAAGCATCTGGTCTGTACTAACAGCTTGCTGTCTTCAGTACAGGCCTTCATAATGTCAGTCACGCTGCTCTTGCAAAAAATCCCTTAATGTCTGAAAGAAAAAAGAACATTTTATTTCAAAATTCACTCTTATAAAATTAACTCATTGATAAGAAAAGAACTGAGAACATCTCTGCTATGCAAAAGTTAACTAACATTCACCTCTCTGTGTTTACACACATTTGCTTATAAATTTTCTATCTCGAATATGTTAAAAGAATCTGAATGTCAAAAAAAGATATGTATACAAATAATCTAGCATAATATACCAACTCTATTAGGAGTTCCAGTCAAAAAAAAAAAAATGATGTTACAGGCCCAGTTATTAAGCCTTGAAGATAAAATTAGAAGCACAACCTTACCTTATTTCAGCAGGTCCAAACACTCTTGATTACTTTATAAATTTTAATAAAGAAAACATCCATCTATTAAATCTTAAATTGGGAACTCAAGTGGTAATATATGGAATATCTAGTATTTTGCTGATTTGTGATGAGAATGATACCTATAAATGATTACTGTATTTTTAAACTACTTACAAAAGAGTTTACAGTGCTGATAGGTGGGGCTATGATCGATGATGTGGGATTGAATCCATATGCACATTGAGCTTCATTTCATTGTCAAGAATTTGAACAAGCTGTTGCATGGATGGGAGGTGACCAGATTCTAGCTTGGACCACACAGGCACATCTGTAATAAAAATAAACAGTACCACCCCTTAAAAGTAGAGTCTATAATAAATGTTCATTTCACAAGTATTTATTGTATATATATACAGCTGGGGACACAGAAGCGAATCAGAGAATTACCCTTCTTGCTGCTATGGAATTTACATTCCAGTAGGGGAGATACAAAAAGCACTATACAAATAGCTACAAATCGCAATTCTATGCTAAGAATTAAAACTAGAGGGGCGCCTGGGTGGCGCAGTCGTTAAGCGTCTGCCTTCGGCTCAGGGCGTGATCCCGGCGTTCTGGGATCGAGTTCCACATCAGGCTTCTCTGCTAAAAGCCTGCTTCTTCCTCTCCCACTCCCCTGCTTGTGTTCCCTCTCTCACTGGCTGTCTCTGTCGAATAAATAAATAAAATCTTTAAAAAAAAAAAAGAATTAAAACTAGAAGTTGCTGAGGGACATAGGAGGCTAGAAAGGAGCCTCTGTACTTATTATTATTAAAAGTGAGAGGTATCACTAAAATTGAAAAATATTGTCCTTAAAAGTGAGAGCTGAAATACAGGAGAAGATGGGTACAAAGGAAGCTGGAGAGGCAAGCAGGGACTAGATCAGGGTCAACAAACTATAAAGCGCCAGACAGTACGCATTCTCAGCTTGGGAAGACATACAGTCCATCACAGCTACTCAACTCTAATTGTAGTCTGAAAGAAACAACAGGCAATACATAAATGAGTGGGCACAGCTGCGCTCCAATAAAATTTTATTAAAAAAAAGGCAGCTGGACATAGGGTACACATGGCCATGGTCTGCCAATCCTGAGATCACATCAAGCAGGGCCTTTTGGGTGTATTAAATGTTCCGGTCTTTATCTTGAGGACAAAGTAAAGCCACTTAATGAACTTGACGCAGGGAAGCAGGGAGATGAAAATGATGTGCATAAAAAAAAAAAAAATCACTCTACTGTTTGGAGCTGGTATCAGCAGACTTTTCTGTAAGAAGCCAAGTAATAAATATTTAAGGCTTTACAGCTTAAGAGAAAATCAAAGATATCACATAGGTACTTACATAACCGAAGAAATAAAATTTCCACAAATTTTTCATTGATGAAACTCAAAACTTTAGGTATAAACACTCAAATTTGAATTTCATATAATGTCCATGTGTCATAAAATAGTCTTTTGATTTTTTGTAACCATTAAAAAAATTTAAAAACTACTGTTAACTTATAGGCCATATCTAACAACCTCTAGTTTAGAGAATGTATTAGAGGGTAACAGAATAATTGTGGCTTGGACTAGTGTAATTGTGATAAAGATAAACAGAAACAGAACTCTGAGAAATGTAGAAGGAGAATTAAGAATCAGACTTGGTAATCCATTAGACATAGAGAGTAAGGGAGAAATTGAGGTTATCCCAGCTTTCTGACATAGGCAACTGGGTAGAATGATAATGGTGCCATTATAAATAAATGAGCAATGCCAGGGAAGGAGCAAACTGGAGTGCACAAGAATTGCAGGAAGCAGAGGTAATCCACAGTTTGGGAGTAGTTTAAGGTTCCCAGGGATAGCACCTCGAAGAGAGATTCAGAGCTCTTATAGAGTCATACATTCAGAGGTCATCATATGGATATAATCCTCAAGTTAGGGGAGGTGAGGACCACATAAAGTGATAGTTTTGCATACTACGAAAAACAGAAAAGCCCAGGGATCATTATAAATCATTTAAAATGTGTTACAGAATGCAAACTATTCAGAACCCACCATTCAAAGTTATCTCAAATGCACCTGTTGACATACACTGGTTCTCAATCATGTTGCTCAAGAAGAAAACCATCATACATGCATAGACCTAAAAGAAAATATAAATAAGTACAGCAGGCAAAGTTATTTTAAAGGCAAAACATTACAACTGAAGACACAGTAATCTTTTAAATATAGAGTCTCATTTTTATTTGGTAACGGCTGTTTTTAAATCTACTTTAAAAGTTTCTATACAGGGGTAGGGGCGCCTGGGTGGCTCAGTCAGTTAAGTGTCCGACTCTTGGTTTCGGCTCAGGTCATGATCTCAGGGTAATGGGTTGTGGCATCGAGTCCCATGTGGGCTCTGCACTCAGCGCGGAACCGGAGATTCTTTCCCCTCCCTCTTCCTCCCCCTGCTCTTTCTTTCTCTCTCTCTCTCTCAAGTAAATAAATAAATAAATAAAATCTTAAAAAAAAAAGTTTCTATACAGACTACTATTGCTATTCTGTATGTTCCAGTAACATACACAGAACAAGGAAAATGCAACATTAATTCATAGCTTTATACACATTGAAGAATACACATTCATAATGTAGAGACAGAATTTCTAGAGATTTCATAATAACCTTAATAAGTTAAACAAAAGAATACCAGCAGAAGAAGGGTTTATTTCACCATTTTTATAATATAAGGTATGAATTCACAAGAGACTAGTGATGCAATAATCAGCAACTCCATGTATTCAATACAATCTGTCCAAGTTCCAAACAAATCATTTTAAGTCAAATAAGAAAAAAGTAGATTAGAAAGCACTAGCATATTAAATGATATGTGCTCCCCCTTTGAAGGCAAATCTCTACCCTTTCAAAAGAGACTAGACGTTCCTTTGTGGACAGAAAGGTTTTCATTTAACAAAATCACCTGACTAAAAAACAGGATGTAATGAGGATGTCAATTCACAGCAAGTTATTTCAAAAAAGTGAATAAAAATGCCCATAGCGAGTGAGAAAAAGCTCTCCTCCCAGTCCCACTTGAGCTAGGTGGGCTTTGATTTCATAGAGGTTACCCTCGCATTTGGGAACATTAAGTCTATTTTCACGGGAACAATACACAAGGAAGTGTCATGAAAGCTATAGCTTTCAAGTACATTCCTCTTCCACAGATTAACAATGTTATATGTCTTCACAAGTAAAATGCACTGAAGTTGGAATCAACAGAATTAATAAATATAACACAAAACATTATGTGTACTTAACTTTCAATTCGTAATCTTAGGCATATCAATCTTACGAATAATGGGTAGAGACACAGTTCAGTAAGAGGTAACACCTGAGGATGCTTACGTTAAGAAGCCTTGCCTGTTACTGGAAATAGGTGGTTCCCTAAGAAAAAGCAGCATAGGTATGCAGGAGTCCACTAAAGGTAGTTTCAGCCTAGAACTAAAGAATAAGACCAGAGAGAGGACTCCAAAACAGAATACTTCTTACAAGCAACCTAAGCAATCTCATCCACGAGAGAAATAGAATTAGTCCCATTCCTCACAGCAGAAAGACAGACCCTCTAGAAAATGAAAATCTTAAAAGAATGTATGCCACAGCAAGACCCTACAAAGGAAAAAAGAAATAGCACAAGATTCATATATCTATATCTATATCTATACACACACACACACACAGAGTCAAAGGACAAATAATAAAAACAAAATTTTAATAAGAATAATCTGTGGAAATGTCATTTTTAATGTGGATACTCATTATTACCCATAAAAGTTAGTATAAAAGGCCTACATTATGTGTATATTATGTTTTGTCGGATATGATTTGACCTAATCTACATAATCAATATCAGGTATTAAATTATTTTGTGCCCAGTTTCTACTAGTCACACCTCCCTATCCTTCAAATAGTAAAAAGATAAGACCCAATCATTCTTAATATATAATTATAAAAACTAAGGCCAAGAAAAAAAATCACAAACAAAAAACTGAGGCCAAGAAAGGTTAAGTGCCATGCCCAAAGATTAAAAAGTGACTGAAGCTGAAATAATACAAGCGAACAGGTGAATCAGCAACAAGTACTTAAAAAAAACAAATAATCCATTAAAATATTTTCACTGACAACCTAAAAATCTACAACTATCAAAACGATTAGGTTACATACCTTATTTTCTTGGCCCCACTGCCAGATGCTAGGAGCTTGCATGCCAAAGAAAGCAAAAGGATCCTTGCCAACAATTATTAAGCCTATTAATACTAGTTTGAAGACTGACAGGAAAGATGCTATGTGTCTATTGAAAGAAAAAAAAAAAATTCATCAGAAGCCACAATTTCTCACCTAATTCGAAACTTCATAACTCAAGTGTATGTGTATAGACATTTTCTAGACACCAAATCTAAAGGTTACTAATTAATTACAAGTAGTGAAAAAGACAGTAACCAAAGTTTATTGTGGAATTTTAACACAAATATATTTAATATCTTTTACATCAATCAAAAATTAACTTGTAAAATTATATAGCATTAGCCTTTAAAAATATTATTTTAACAGTACAGAATTTCATACCATTGACTTTGTATAAAAATTTGGGAGTTCTTGGTCTGTTTCCACAGTAAAAATTATATAAGAAAACACATCCTTAGAAGGTTGCCACCTCTGAAACAATCCTCCTCTTTTCCTTCTTACAGAAAAAATTCTTCCATGTTTGGATCAAATAAACTTGCCACTTATAAAACAGTGTTCTCTGTTTACTGTAACCAACTAAGAAATTATAATAACCAAGAAAAGTTAATTGAGCCAATTCACAAAAGTTTACTCAAAAAAGTAAAAAAATTCACTTTAAAAAATTCCTTTTAAGTTACTGAAATTTACTTACCTATATATGGGTTGAGGAAGGTAATTTTCTCCTTCAATGCGGATGTCTGGGTACCGCTGGCTTATAACCCGCATGTACTCCTCAAACACCCGCCTATAACCTCAGGAAACACTGCAGAAAAATGAAAGTGCTTCTGTTAAGTGATTTAGAATACCTTACACTTATTTTGCATTTATACAAAGCCTAAAAATTGCCAAGATGAAAAAAGTGTTTCTCACAGTGACAAAGTAGTAACAACCCATGCTGGATGATGGCAACACGGAGGTTTGTCCACTAATTTCACATATTTAAATTGCGTCCCCACCACATATATTCATCTGTTAGAACATTAAACTTTATAGATTTGGATTATTGTTGGGCAGCAGCAAATACCTATTCATGTATGCCAGCGTATTTGGAGCTCTCAAATCAACTCGCTTTTTGCAGGGGTTATCAATGAATATACTGAAATGAAAACAACTCTCATACATCTGAAATAGGGGCTTTCAAAAGTGGGGCACAGAGAGCTTAAAAAATACCAAGGCATGAGACATGAAAACTTTGGTTCTTACTCCTACTCTGCCCCTAGCTGGGCAACCATGCCTGCTCAATCACAGTAAAGGGAACTTAAAGAACTCTTACATCCCTTCTGACTCTAAAATTTGCTTCTACTTTGCAAAGGAAAACAAAGATTGGGAAGATAATTTTCAGCAGTATGACAGCAATCTATAACATTACTCCAGAAATTAAGTCAACAGCATTAAATATCTCCATTAAAATGTCTGAACAACTATAGTGCGGATATATGTTTCCCCACCAAGAAAAGGGGAAAAGGCCACCAGAGTGCATATATAGGGGGAGAATACACTGAAAACTTTAAGACACAGATGAAAAAAACTGAAGACAAAAATAAATGAAAAGATATCTTGTGTTCATGGAGTTCATGGATCAGAATTCATATTGTTAAAAATGTCCACACTACCAAAGGCAATTTACAGATTCAATGCAATCCCTGTCAAAATTCCAGTGGCATTTTTCACAGAACTAGAACAAACAATCCTACAATTTGTATGGAACCACAAAAAACCCAGAATAGCCAAAGCAATCTTGAGAAGGAAGAACAAAGCTGGAGGCACCATGCTTCCTTATGTCAAACTATATTACAAAGCTACAGTAATCAAAATTATATAGTAGTAGCACAAAAACAGACACATAGATCAACGGGACAGAATCAAGAGCTCAGTAATAAACCCACACAAATATGGTCAATTAATTTACAACAAAGGAGCCAAGACTGCAGAAAGGATAGTCTCTTTAACAAATGGTGTTGGGGAAACTGTCACCAACATGAAAAGAATGAAAACGGACCAACTATCTCCCATATCATACACAAAAATCAACTCAAAATGGATTAAAGACTTAAACATAAGACCTGAAACCATAAGCCTCCTAGAAGAAAACACAGAGGGTAAGCACCCTGACAGTAGTCTTGGCAATGATTTTGTGGATCTGACCATAAAAGCAAAGGTATCAAAAGCAAAATAAACAAGTGGGACTACATCAAACTAAAAAGTTTCTGCATAGCAAAGGAACCCATCAACAAAATAAACAGGCAACCTACAGAATGGGAGAAAATATTTGCAAATTAGATATCTGACAAAGGGGGTTAATATCCAAAAGATATAAGGAACCCATACAACTCAACAGCCAAAAGTCAATAAGCTGACTAAAAATGGGCAAAAGGACCCGAACAGACACTTTTCCAAAGATGACATAAAAATGGCCAACAGATACACGAAAAAGTGCTCCCTAGGATGCCTATCATCAAAAAAACAAGAGATAATAACTGTTGGCAAGGATGTAGACAAAAGGGAATCCTTGTGCACTGTTGGTGGGAATGTAAACGGTGCAGCCATTATGGAAAACATTTTGGAAATTCCTCAAAAAATTAAACATAGAACTACCATATGATCTAGCAATCCCAATTCTAAATACACCTGAAGGAAATTAAATCGCTCTCTTTAAGAGGTACCTGCAACCCCATGTTCATTTTAGCATTACTTGCAATGTCCATCGACAGACGAATGGATAAAGAAAATGTGGCATAAATACACATAGGAATATTATTCAGCAAAAAAAAAAATCCTACCATTTGAAAGAATATGGATGAAACTTGACGGCATTATGCTAAGTAAAATAAATCAGACAGAGAAACACAAATTGTATAATCTCATTTTACATGGAATCTAAGAAAGCCAAGCTCAGAGACATGGAGAGTAGACTGGTGGCTGCCAGGGGCTGTGGAATAGGCAAAATGGGGAGATGTTGGTGGAAGGATACAAACCTCCAATTGTAAAACAAATTCTAGGGATCTAATTCACAGCAAGGTGACTGTAGCTAACAATACTGTAGTGTACACTTGAAAGTTGCTAAAAGAATAAATATTAGATGTTCTCACCCAATAAAAAAACGTAATTATATGAGGTGATGGATGTGTTAACTATACTTACTGTGAATCATTTCACAATATCATGTATATGAAATCATCACCTTAAATATACATAATTTCTATTTGTCAACCATAGTTAAATAACGCTGAGAGAAAAAAAGGAGGTGGTACCACCAAATCAACAGAAGAGCTTACAAATTCACGTAAGATTGTTAAGCACTTAACTACATTAAATTTTAAGTTAAGTAACACACAAAGCAAGGAAAGTACAGAGGAAGCAGAATCAGTAACTAAGTAATAGTAACGTAAAACCCAAGGCGCCAACTTTGTTGATCACACTGTCATCAAGGAAAAACATACCAACCACCAGCATCAGGTTTATATCTGGCAGGGTGTAACAGTCCAAATATTAGTAGATCTCAATTTAAGAAAACTCACTTTTCGGGGGGAAGAAAGGAGGGAGTAAGAGAGAGAAAGAGAGAGAGTCACCAGTTTTCTTTACAATTAATACTTCCTCTACATTTAGAATAAACATTTCACAAGAGATTAAGTCCCTAAAAAGTATGAAATTTTTGCAAAGGGAAACAAATCTCTACAGCTAAATACTTAAAAGAACATCGAATCTCCACATATTTTGTTTAGTAAACATTCACCTTATCTAATATTTTATTATTACTGTTGTTAGAGTTAGCAAATAGTATTTTGTCACAATTACTTTCTGTATAAGAAAATTTTTAATGTTGCTTTTGTTTTGAGGATATTACAAAAAATAATACCTATATGCCTAACTACCTTGAAACCAAGAAATGGCAACTGATTTCAATGCCCTCAAGCTTGCATCAGTGTTTACAATGGAGTTAATTACTTAAAATGATGTTCTCTAACTTTTAATGAAATATTGTGAGAGCTAGAGACAAAGTTAATTGAGTTAAAACTTTTTTTAGAGATGAAGGGGGAAATATGCAGCCCAAAGAGATGAAGTGACTTTTCCACGGTTATACATCCATATATACTACTTATTAATTCACTCACTCAAATCCTTACTGAAAGCCTACTGCCTGTCAAGCACTATATGAAACACTGGGTATGTAGTGATGAGTGATACAGATGTGGTCCCTGCCTTTAGTCAGGGCTGAGAGACTAGAACATGTACTTTGTGATTTGAGACCCTAGCCCTTTCCATTAAACCCCAATAAAACAGTTAGACGATGCAAGAGCTATTCTTCCCTTTGTCCAGGAAATAGGTTCCCTTTGGCCAAAATGCCACAAGCAAGTACCCACACAGTTGACCTCTTGACAGCAGAGATCTCCGAGGTTCTTCTATGATGAAGACCTGGAGATTGTTCCTCTGGGAGAACTAAAAACCTGTGGGCCCCCAGAAGTCCCTCATATTTGCTCTGGGAGTTCCAATCCTTTGCCAGGGGAAGCCCTAAGAGGCCCAGCAAGAGAGGTGTATCTTTGTGCAAGCAACACTTTGGGTCAGATTCCTCCTAGCCACCTACTTTTCTGGCTACTGTGCTCAGAAGTCTAGCTCTAGCCTCCATTCTCCCAGGCCCAAGTCTGCAGTATGGTCTCAGACCTTTGGACCAAACTCCAAATGGAATCAGCCCATAGTCTTGAAATCCAAAAAGGACTTTAAAACTGTACCCTAGGGGCGCCTGGGTGGCACAGCGGTTAAGCGTCTGCCTTCGGCTCAGGGCGTGATCCCGGCGTTATGGGATCGAGCCCCACGTCAGGCTCCTCCGCTATGAGCCTGCCTCTTCCTCTCTCTCTCCTGCTGGCTGTCTCTATCTCTGTCGAATAAATAAATAAAATCTTTAAAAAAAAAAACAACTACCCTTTTTCAAATTTGCAGTTATAAAACGTGTAAATCATGAGGATGGAATGTACAGCACAGTCACTATAGTTAATAGCATATGCCATATTTGAAAGGAGCTAGGAGAGTGGATGTTAAAAGTTCTCATCACAAGAAAAAAATTTATGACTCTATGGTGATCGTTGTTAACTGGGCTTGTAGTGGCAATCATTTTGAACTACATACAAATAGTGAATCTTTATGTTGTACAACTGAAACTCATATGTCAATTATACCTCAACAAAAAACAAAAACAAAACAAAAAAACTGTACCTATTTTACTTCTGAAAGATGAACTTTACAATACTGACAAAACGTACTTTTAGACAAGTTTACTTACATTTGAGTAAACTTTCCTATCATTGCCTTCAGAATTGTGAAGAAAACCTAAGGAGCTTTTTTCCTATATAATTATTTTCCTCAAATCAATTTTCCTCTTTGGAAATAGCATTCTCTACTGCTGACAGATGTTTTCCAAAACAAAACATACCTAATGTTTACTGAGGTGGACAAAATGTGAAATTCAAGGCACACATGCTGAGGAGCCAGTCATTTCCACTTCTACCACCACACCCAGCTCTTTCAACTTACTCCATTCTTTCTGGGTCGTGAGTGAAACTATGGCGGCCGGTACACCCCCAACACATAAACAGGGAAACATGCTAAAACCATGCTGCAGCAGCTGCCTCTGCCTCTGCCCTGGGACCAAAGGTCCTTAAGAAGTACATTTGAGGGGCGCCTGGGTGGCACAGCGGTTAAGCGTCTGCCTTTGGCTCAGGGCGTGATCCCGCCGTTATGGGATCATGGGATCGAGCCCCACATCAGGCTCTTCTGCTATGAGCCTGCCTCTTCCTCTCCCACTCCCCGTGCTTGTGTTCCCTCTCTTGCTGGCTGTCTCTATCTCTGTCGAATGAATAAATAAATAAAATCTTCAAAAAAAAAAAAAAAGAAGTACATTTGAACTTTGAAATCTTAACGTTGAGTCCTAATCACTTTGCAAATCTCTAGTAATATGGAAATATCTCACTATATAGAGTCAACTTTTGCAATGGCTCACTTTAAGTATTTTTCACAGTACTTTTCTAAAAGCAAAAACTTGCATACAAATCAGATGATCTATGTGAGAGGACACTTAAGAAATAAAGACAATGCCTTGTCTATGCTATTTCAAATAGATGCTGTGCTTTTCTGAGTCCATCATGTTTTCAGTGTCCCGATTCATGATGCCAACCAGCCCCAGTCTCCCCTTTCTATATTATGTCTGCCCCTTACTGTAGTCAAATGCTTAGATCAAACTTGCGCCCATCACAAACCCCAAGTTCTCACATCTTCTTACTAAAAGAAAACAGGGCAAAATTTCAGATATCTATGAAAAAAATATTCAAGATTTCTACTTTTAGCACCTCTTGAATTCACCTTCCCGTTTTATTTACAATAACCTCCTCTCCAACTGTCCTCTCACCCACACACAGGATTGGATCCTGTTTACATAATGAAACTAACCCTTGCCATCGTTGACAGTCCAGAAAAATGCAAACCTTTCAAAAGAAGGCTTGAGCTCCCTCTCTAAAAGCTAAGAAATGAGATTTTAAAAAGTGCCTATCTCCACAAAGGTGCACGTTTAACATGTTTAATCTTTCAAAGGACTGAGAAGGTAAGTGAATCTTCAGAGAAACAAAGATAAAGTACCTTTTACTGAGTACAGATGTGAACCAGGGAAGAGGGCATGACGTCTTCTCCAACTCTCCAGTTTTCCGTTTTAGTTGGTCTTAAGGCCCTGCTGCATCCCCGCCATTGTGTTCTAAGACTATTCTCTCAATAATTTTAAAATACATTTCCAAATGTATTGTTCAAACCAGTTCAAAAAGGTTTCTGCTACCTGCATCCCAAGAATTCCAACTAATATTTCTCCCACACTATACCAAGAAAATCAGGAAGATATTTTGTAAATACTGTACTTTCTAATTGTCTACAGCATTGCTCAGTCCAACAGCTCACTGATCACTGAAAGCTGTGTTTTTAGATAAAATCTTTACTTCTCTGTTTTCTGATTATAGATGAAGTACTACAATAATCAACATCTGTCTGGCGCATCACCTGCTCCAAGTGCTTTAAGGAATGAAATCTGCAGCATGTTCTATAAATCACACAAAAACAAGGTATTCAGGGAGTGAAAAACAGACTAAACTGATAAATATTTTTAAAAATTGCAAACAGGAGGGTTTACGCACTTCAAAGATCAAAATGTGGCCCAGAATTTGCTGTTTTTTAAGAAGCTGCAAAAGCAGCACTAAAGAGGCATCAGCTTGTCAGATTAAGGAACAGCATATGAAATCCAATGATTTCCCTTCCAGCTACGTCAACTCTTGAAACACTACAGTGGCCACCACAGTAAAAACACATACATGAAATATGCCTAAAGTGGCTTCTAAGATTCCTGGCTTCTTTACTAAGTGTTTTCCAAAGATGTGACAAACCTAAAATTTGACTAGTAATCTCTTTTTATTCTCTTCATTCTTTTGTCTTATTCTTGAGGTCACTAGCTTCTAGTTTCTCCACACCTTTGGGATACCATTTCAGGAATTCTTTTGCTAGAGTATTCCACCAAAAATTTATGAACTGCTTAGTTCCTCCAGCTCTTGCTGGGGAAGGAATTTTATCTGTTTACTCTGGAAAACACTTATTAATAGATTTATAAGGTATACAGTCACTCAATAAAGATGACTTGATTAAAGCATTCAATAAATGGTGACAACTACATTTTGCAGAATTCTTTGTTTCATCTTAAAATACTTCGCATATGATGCCGAGCTTTTATTCTTTTCAATACATTTTTTAATTAGAGGTATGATTCACATGCCACAGAACTCACCCTCAGTGCATTTTTATAAGTTGCTAAAGAGTCTGATAAAAAAATACACTGTGTTCTATGCTGAGTCAATGGCCACACTGAAGAAGTCTCTGGGCTGCTTTATTGCTTTCCTATTAGACATATATATTTATTTACCTGTTGGTTGTAGACTGATTTCACATGACATTAGAATACTCAATAAAAAAGCCAGGAATCTTAGAAAACCACCAACAGGATAATGCAGTTGTAATAAGAAGTAAGGGTGTGTCAGATATCACGGCAGCAGAAAGAGGACTGGCAGTGGCACAACGAATTCTGGAAGCTTAGCCCCACCGGTAGAGGCATGGAGGCCAGGCCAAGAGTGTTACTGGTAAGAGTTATGTTCAAAACTGAAGTTTTACATGATTACATTCTATGCCTAAGAGCTAACAAATTTGAACAGAAGCCAACCAGGTAAAAACCTACCAGAAATGAACAATAATTAGGTGATATCTATCTATACTCCAGTTAGGAATATAAAAGGGGGGGCACAGGGAGGGCAGTTCGGTTATTTGACGGCAAACCACAGTGGACTATAGCAGGTAGTCAATAAATATTTACTGATGACAGTCAAAAGAGATAGAACCTAGAACAAGAGGAAGCAAAACAGACAAAAACCTATGCCTTTTTGGTGCAGGCAATATTCTAATGGAGAGAGTAAACTGGTAATAGTCTACTTAAGAGGATACAGTTCATCAACTGATAATATCTGCAACTGTTTCTCTTGTTTTGAGAAACAAGAGGAAGAAACAGAAAAAAAAAAAACACCTGAGGGACTATGGAAAATGTCGTAAAATGAAAATGCAGAAACAGCAAACAGAAAGAAGTCAAAATAAGAGCCTACATCCAAAAATATTCAACAAGAAGCAGAAGGATAAGGAGAGGTAAGGAAGTGATGAGGTTGTGGAATACAGGTGAGGTTCAGTGGGGTGGAGTCCGGAGCCGACGACCAAGAAAGAATTCTTGAAGCATCTTTGGTGCAAAAT
The DNA here is from genome assembly GCF_002007445.2 of Ailuropoda melanoleuca. Taxonomy (NCBI): domain Eukaryota; kingdom Metazoa; phylum Chordata; class Mammalia; order Carnivora; family Ursidae; genus Ailuropoda; species Ailuropoda melanoleuca. The sequence goes on from NC_048218.1 coordinate 108,774,159, forward strand.
GGTGGTTTATTAAAGCACGGGGACAGGACCCGTGGGCAGAAAGAGCTGCTGCACCAGGGTTGTGAGGAATGGCCCATTATATACCCTCAAGTTGGGAGGGGGTTAGGGATAGCGTACTCTAAGGAATTTTGGAAGCAAGGTTTCCAGGACCTTGAGGGGGCTAGCTATTTTTGGGAAAAGGTCATTTATTACAGTCTAACAAAACCTTAGTCATGAGACCCTTCAGATGTGTATCGGTGGGCCATATGCTTGGGGGATGATTGCCAATATGTATCATGGGGGGGGGGTTAGAGATAAAGGAAGTTTCCAAAGGAATTTTTATACATTAAAGTAGACTTACAGAATCTTGGTGGATGGGAGGGGGTCAGGCTAGGACTGCCTTTGGCCCTTAGCAAAGTATTAACATCGAGGCAGCTGAGTTCCTAGAGGAACGTCACTTGTCAATGGGCTGTCGGTAGTAAGTAAGGAAATTTAATTGTGTCTACATACATTCCCTTCTGGAGGCTAGGTTACTGATAGCTTTGTTCTTTGTAAACTGAGGGAGACTCAAGTCTTGCAAGATTGTGGTTAACTGTTTCTTTGTCCTTTAGGGCAGCCAGGAGTGCCTGAGGAATGTCACATACATCCCATGGGGGGGGGGGTTGCAGGGTGTCAGCTTCTGCTTTGTTCTCAGCTTGCCTTCCGTTCCCTCATCAGAAGCACTACAAGAAATCTCAAAACCAAAAAGCAGAATCAAAAAATATTTTGAGGGGCACCTGGGTAGCGCAGTCATTAAGCGTCTGCCTTCGGCTCAGGGCGTGATCCCAGCACTCTGGGATCGAGTCCCATATCGGGCTCCTCTGCTGGGAGCCTGCTTCTTCCTCTCCCACTCCCCCTGCTTGTGTTCCCTCTCTCTCTGGCTGTCTCTCTGTCAAATAAATAAATAAAATCCTTAAAAAAAATATTTTGAGGCAAAAATATACATGAGGCCCTAAAAAAACTGATGGGTAGAAAACTGATCAAGTGATAGAAGATGAGTAATAAAAATTGCACAAGATCTGAATACTATCATTAGCAGATTTCATAGATCAGCTTTATTTTCAATAAGAGAAACCTCTGGTAGCCCAAAGAACATCTGTAACAGCTGACCACGTTACATCACAAAGAAAGCCCAGTAAGTAAAAATAGCCAATGTCATATACTGATTACAGTAGAATAAACTAGAAATTTTTAACCCGCTTAAGATGTTCTAGGAGTATTAACTAATTAAACAATGTCAAATTTTAAATGTATACCCTTTGACATAATCATAACATTGTACTTCTGTGAATTTAGTTTACAGAAATTATTGGACAAGTATACAACATATTTGAGGATATTTACCTTAGCAAAGTAATTTTGTGAAAAATCAGGATCAACCTAAGTGTTAACCAATAAGGCACTGGTTAAATAAATTAAGGAACACTCATCTTTCATAATAGTATGCCTGCTGATGCATATCTGTATTTACTGACACTGAACGGTAAATGATGGAGAGGAAGGAAAATTTCAAAAAAAAAAAAAAAAGCATACAACTATGAACATGATCACTTCTGTAAAATTACATAATACAGTATATGTGAGCAGAGTTGTCTTGAAGGAGGTTCTTCAAAATGTTAGTGGAGAGCAATATATGTGACCCCAAAATATGCCACTTTGGCATGTGGCTTATTTTGAGCTGAAGGCAATTTAGACCAAATGGACTCCAAAAAAACAAAAACAAACAAACAAAAACAACCAAACAAACAAAATAAAAAAAACTCACTTAACTTCCTTAACTACTTAAAAGAATTTGGATAGGCCCAAACAGAAAGCTATTATCAGGGGTAACTTTTTATCTGAAACAGTAGTGTGGCAGGACAAACATGTATTTAACCAAACATCTGCTCTTCTTATTATGCAGTGAATTACCCTCCTCCCCTTTGAAGCCCCAGACCCCATACTATTCCTTAGCTCAGGATATTACATAAGCCTCAATTGCCCAATTTGTTCTGGACTCTCATTTTTTTATAGGGCTCTCATAAGTATGTAATTGAATGTTTTTCTCCTGTTCATCTGTCTTACGTCATTTTGATTAATAGACCAGCCAAAAGAACCTACAAGGGTAGAAGAAAAATGTTTCCTCCCCTACACTTTTTAAATTATTTTTACAAGAAACCTGCATTATTTTTAGAGCCAGAAAGCTAATTTCGTTTTTTTAAAAGATGAAAGTCTCAGAGTAAAGTTTTCAAGGGTTTATTTACCAAAGTTCTCATCACAACATTAAAGACAATAAAAATAACACAGTACAATGAAGCTTCATAAATGATAGCATTTATGCGGTGCTAGTTTTTAATCGATTATCTGACTCTGGCTTTATTTCCTGTCCCTTCCCCTTTCTCTGTGCTGAGTCAGGCTTCATTTACATATGATCTTCCACTACTTATAAAGCTCTTTCTCCACATCTCCTGGTGCTTTCCCCATACCCATCAAGATTTCATTTCCTCCTCTCAAAGCCATCCAACTCTCCCTGAATAACTTTTCTTTCCACTAGGTTTTTAAAGCCTTCCATTATGACCTTTTTTAGAACACTTGAACAGACAGAATGCCTTACTATAATATTGTTTAACATGTCTCTGTTTCTCCCACCAGAGACAATGGGTTTTCAAACATTACTGTAGAACACTAGTATTTATCTTCCTAAATATTGGACAAAGGGGAAAATAAGTGGCATGTAAAAAAAGGCATAAAAAACAAGGACTCGATTTCATCAGCAGTTCTTGCTAAAACCCACATGGCAAGACTTCTTCCTCACCAATCCTAGGCTGCACCCCAATCAAGGTAAGATATGGGAAAACATGACTTGATTTCCCTTTCTGGAAAGGAGGAAAGGTGACAGAAATGAAACACATATGCGTGCTTTCATTTTTTGCCTTGAAGCTTCCTACAGTATAAAACAGTAACAGAATTATTAGAGGTAACTGGAATGCAACCAACATCATCATGTTACAGATGAACAAGTTGAGAGCTAAGAGATTCAATAATTTCCGGAAAGTCATTCAGAAGAGGCAGATCAAATAAGAATCTGGGCCTCCAAACTGTTAGTCCAGCAAATGCAGTTTTCCAGTAACTATACTATTCAAAATTTATGAGGTTATCTTGGTATTTCCAAATGATACATTCAATTTGATTTCCACCACTTATCTTAATGGCAAATGGTAAGGAAAGAATGTTGCAATTTTTCTGTAAGAGGAGATAAAACCTTTAAAACCATTCATATTTTACCTACCTCTAAAAGCTTTGGACTAAAGTACTTTGTTCATTATTAAGTAGAAACCACTATTCTGTGTACATTATTCAGTTAGATACTGCAGTTTTTTGTTTAAATAGTAAAAAACAAAGCAAAAGGTGACTAAGTTCTATGTAATTACAGAAACTTTAAAAATCTAACATAGTGATAGGTGTAGCAGCCAGCATTTTATTTGTTCTCTAGTAACACTCCATTAGTACTCTTCTATCTGGATTAATTTACTACTCCTTTATTTCAATGATTCTAAGAAGTACATTTCTCCTATTTAGCATCTTTTTGAAAAATCGGGATTTATCTTATAATCATTTCTGTGGGGGCGCCTGGGTGGCATAGCGGTTAAGCGTTTGCCTTCGGCTCAGGGCGTGATCCCAGCGTTATGGGATCGAGCCCCACATCAGGCTCCTCTGCTATGAGCCTGCTGCTTCCTCTCCCACTCCCCCTGCTTGTGTTCCCTCTCTCGCTGGCTGTCTCTATCTCTGTCAAATAAATAAATAAAAATCTTTAAAAAAAAATAATCATTTCTGTGTCACAGTTTAAATGGCAGTATATTTCTCCCTCTGAGTGGTATATAAAATAATGGTGTATCTTATAATCCATCATATATTAAGTCTGGTGAAATACAGTAACTGGTATTTAAGTTTTTAGTTTTAGGGACGCCTGGGTGGCTTAGCGGGTTAAGCCTCTGCCTTTGGCTCAGGTCATGATCCCAGGGTCCTGGGATTGAGTCTGCATTAGGCTCCTTGCTCAGCAGGGAGTCTGCTTCTCCCTCTGCCTAATGTTCCCCCTGCTTGTGCTCTTTCTTTCCCTGAGAAATAAACAAAATCTTCAAAATAAATAAATAAAAGTAAAAAAGTAAGTTTTTAGTTTTAGTTACTATGGCTATTTTGGGGAGATGAAAATTTCTTTGTAGGATATTCCCTGTTATTGTTTTAAAAACTCAGGATTCCTCCCCTTCCTTCCCATTGAAAAGAAAAAAAAAAATCCATAAAATTTGTCTCCTTTGTTTATCATTCTAGTGAATGGCACAGCACCACTCCAGAACTCAGGAGCCATCTTTGACACCTCTCACTCCATACTTCCTCTCCTTCCCCCAAAATATGTAACCCATCACCAAAACCACAAAACTTATCTCCTAAAGATCCATTAAACCTGTTCCTTTACATTCTACTTCTACCACCACCACTGTATTCCAAGCTCCATCATCTCTCACCTGGGTCCGCCTAAATGGTTTCCCCATATCTATTCTTTGTCCCCTCTAATGTCTTTTCCCAGTGACGCTAACTGATCTTTCCTCATGGCCTGCCAGATCTTCCAGGATCTGTGCCACCTTCTCTTTGGTCTTTGAGGTCAGTAGCCTTGGCCTCCTCAAACAATTATGTTCTCTTTACTACCAAGGCCACTGACAATGTTATTCCCATAGCTTGAAAGCTCTCCAGCAATAAATCGTATCCTTTAGATCTCAGTTCAAAGTTGATTTCCTCATGGAAACCCCCCTAATGCCCTGACTAGGTCTCTCTCCTACCATATAACCTTTCCTTTACAGCACTTAAGTGTAATTTTATATGTTGTCTATGGATTAATGACTGCCTTTCCACTCTTGCCTATGATGTCTATGAGAAAATTGAATTGAATTCCAAGCACCAAAGTGCCCGCACAGAGTAGGTGCTCAAATATTTGAATATGCAAATATAAGTCTACAGTAACTAACATGGCCTTTAGGACTCAGAATTTCTCAGATTTCTTCAATTCAGCCTTTTACTAATCTCAGTAAGTATTGACATTCAAATTAGCCTTAGGTCTTTATTTTCTTGCCTCCATATCATGAAAGCAAAGGCTGAGTTTGTATAAATTTAAATAAAAATCTGTTTTTGGAGTAGTTGTTTCATTTACCTCTTAAAAATACTTTTAGAAGTTGGCTGCCCTAAAATTATAGCAGTGAATTCTTAAATTAACAAAAATTGGAAAATTCCGTATTCTGCTTATGCTTTGAAATCTTATCTTTAATCTACTATTCTTAGTGAATCAATTGTTAAATATCCAAATAAGGATTAACTGTAAAGAGCTGTAGCCAGTACACTCTTTAAACTACAACTGAGTAAATGCTGTAGGTCTGACTACATGTTAAATCTCATACATGGAGAAAATAAAACATGCATACAAACACCATGCCAACAGCACCTGTCAGTATACATTTACACATAAAATGCATTTTTTCATAAAAATCACAAGAAAGGAAAATGTTACAAGGGAACTTTGTTTTAAGCTCTGATTAGAGAACTTCATTTTTCTTGTGTTCAATGTTTAAACATCCAAATAAGCAGGATAAATTTTTCCCTAAATAGGAATCAATGTCATCAAACTCATCTAATTCTATTGCTCCATCAATTGACATAAACCAAAGACTTAGGTGTGTAATGCAATACTGTGCACTTCTGAAGGTTCACGGGGGACCATATCTATATTGTTCACCATGGTATCTTTAGCCCCTGGCACAAGCAGGTACTGAATGAATATTTATTGAAAAAATACATGAATAAAGAACAGGAAAGTTTGTTTTAAGCTATTTTCACACTCTCTCCCTTTAATTCCATTTGTGTGTTGTGTTGCTATCTTGTTCTATTAGCCATTATAAAAGTGGTATAATTAATAGATGACATATTGAGCTACCGTTAAATAAAGAGCACTCATAAAATAATAAAGGACAAAAGCGATTGAAAGGAAGGTAAAAATAATTCTCTCCTTTGTTCACAGTGGTAATTAAAAAAAAACTTCATTTTAGAGCACTCAGATTTCAAACAGAATTAAAAGAATTTTCACATATTTATCCTCAATTGTTTTAGCTTCCTCTTCTTTCCCAAACTCGCAAATGAATGTCCAAGAGATTCTACCAAAACCAGACACCCAATATTAAATTTACTATATACAGATTAATCTCTGGGGGAAAAAGTAACAAACAACAAGCTAAATTTACCTGTATATGGAGGGCATACTAATAAAATTATCTCCCATCTAAGATTAAAAAACAAAACAAAACAAAACTGAAGAACTTTGGTATGTAATATGCTCCAGGTTACTGCAAAAGACGACTCTCGTCAGACTTCCCTGACAAGTTTGTGCTTACAGGGGGGAAAAAAAAAGAAGAGGAAAAGAAAAAATGAAATGAGAAACTATATGTCAGAAGCTCAACTGAAGTATTTAAGACTTTTTAATTGAAGAGCTAAATGCCCTTCCCTATATTTGTTTACACATTTGGAAAACTTTGCTATGAACATCCTCACTGGAAGGTACACTTGTTAAATTATTGTGACAAGTATTCCAATAGAAGCAATTATAAAAGAGTAATTTGGAAAAGCACAAGTGAAACCAAGACGTGCAAACCAAGAAACAGAAAAATTACATAACTTGGAAAATGCAGTCTTTTTTAAACTACTTACATCCAAAGCACCACAATCCTTAACAATAATTATAGGGTGAAAAATAACACTTTCTAATTAAAAAAATATATATGTGCAAAAAATCGGAAAGATCAAGTAATGAACTCCTGTTTACAGTATTATATGAAAATGATATATGCTGGCCACATAGCAAACAATACAGGGAGTTGTTCTGTTCTGTTTTGTTTTAGTCAGGAGGAAAGCGCAAAGTTTTTTATAGTTTTCACTCCAAAAATAAAGCCTCACCGTCTCACTTTCTGACTCTAAGGGTTACTTAAAGTCTTTTTAAAATTTTAAATATTTGCTTACTCTTTAAAGGATAAGCAAAAACTAGTTGGGTACAATAGGAAATCTAACCTTTAGGACGCTTAAATAAATACATAAAGTTTTTAAAAGCCATTTTAACTGCATTACAGCCAACACCAATACCCCAAAGTATCAGCACTCTGAAAATTTACTAATCTGACCATCCAATCTTGAAAAAACGTCATCTTTTGTGATACAGGATTCTAATTTCTACAATTTTACAATTTTAGTTTGCCTTTCAACTCTTCCCCCAGCCCCACCTACTTTATTACATGCATCACTGCTCAGGTTTTAACACTTAACCAGGTAACGACAAAATCATTTATAGAACAAAGTCAAAAACTGCTGGGTTTTTTTCTGGTTTAGGGTTTTTTTCTTTTTGTCTGTTTCTCCGAATGCACAGGAGATTTGAAAGGTAGCAAAGAAAAGACATGCCAGTACAGACAACTCCTGGGAGGCGGGTGTAAGGGGGTTTGGGCGAAAAGATAAGAGTTGTCTGGAAGTGAACCCTTGTCAGAAGAGCAACGTGCTCCTTTTTATTTTGGAAATTGCAAACTGAGAATCAGCCTCCCTGGACCTCTCCTCGCCCTCCCGCTGTCAGAATCCCCACCCCCTCATTCAACAGTCACCCCGGGAGGTCCTGGAGAAGAGGCGCCTGTCAGTCGCGGGTCTCCTCCAACGAGCCAAATTAACCCTCGCCCAGGGGGGCAACGAGGGCGCCTGGCATAACCCTGGGAAAGGGGAGAGGAAAGGGGCACCGGGTGGCAAACACTCGAGCTCCTCCGCCGACGCTGCGCCGACTCATGCCCACCTCCGCAGGCAGCCGGGGTGGCCATGGCGTGACGCCGCCGACCGGTCCTCCGTACCGACAAGTGTCCCCACGTCTTCGCCTTTCAGTATTTAACCTTCTCGTGCCCTCCTTCCCCACTCCCACCATTCTAGGAGGCAGAAAAGAATTGAGCCAAGTGAACGGTTATGCTTGCAGGAAAGAAGGGCGGCCTGGCAGTCCCGGGAAGGACCCCGGAGGCGGCAAGCTACGGAAGGCTGCTGGCGCCGTTCTTCCGGGCCGGGGGAGGTTCAGCCCGCTAGGCCGCGAAACCGGCGCATCGCGTAGCGACAGGGGCCTCGCAGAGATGCGGCGGCGCTGCCGGGGCCCGGCGCACATACTCACCAAATCTGGAACTTGAGCAGCGGCCCCGTGGCGTACTGCATCTTTAATCTTTTGCTAGGCACGCCGCCCAGGTTGGCCGAGGCATCGCTCCGGCTCACCGCCGACGCCGCCACCAGGAGAACTAGCAGAAACCTCATCTTAATCGAGCCAGCCACTTCGGCCGCCCTCAAACTGAGACTGCAGCCAGCCCAAAGCCGAGTGGGAGCTGCGAGCAGCTCCCCACCGCGCAGGCGCGATCCGCCAAGGTCGGCGAGGGAAGCAGAAATGCGCCTGCGCAGGCCGGCGCCAACGCACGCTCTGGGAGGCAGAGCTGACCTGTTTTACTGTCCTGACCCACCATCTTGGATGTGTGCAGAGACTGGGATGGAGTGAGTTGGCTAGGGAGGAACGAAGTGGTTGGTAGAATGTCAGAGGAGCCTTAATCATAGCACATGTGGGTTCTACATACAATTTCACTTAATTCAAACAGTGCTCTGCCCGACACACTTAGGAGCACCCATTTAGCAGCCTTGATGCAGGTGTGGCAGATAAAAGAGAAAGCCCCAGCCTTCCTAACGGTTAATGCTTCAGTCTTTTTGAGTGCCGTACTACGGCTTTTTCTTTGATCTTACAATATTGCTCTCTCCTAAAAGAATGAAAATTCTAAAAAAGACTTTTGGAAAATTTCGGTCATGTAGAGGAGTAGAATAATTACCTTACTCATTAACAACTTTGAACAATTACTGGCATTTTGACAGTCTTGTCTATAGCTCTAACCTGTTCTTCCCCCAGGGATGCAAATATCAGACATCCTATTATTTCATTTGCAGGTATTTAAACATGTATGTCTAGAAAATAACTAGCCTTTGGGGAAGAAAAGAAAAATCTGACGATAAGCCCCTTATTCCACCTTAAAAAAAAGAAACAAAAACAAAAAACAAACCAGTAATTCTTTAATACCACATATCCAGTGTTCAAATGTCTTCTCTCTTAATAAATATGTTTCTAAAATCAGACCAAAATAAAACCCATTGACATTGGTTGATAGGTCTTTTAGTTTCTGTCAGAGCATTTAAAAACAAGAATATACCGGAAATTGAGAAGTTTCATTTATCATATATTGCAGCAAAGGGGAACACACACCACTGGGAACCAAGGCAAGTCTAAGAACCATGGTATTAGAAAGACCCTTGTAGTACATGGGCTTCAACTGGATGATTTGGGGAAGAGTGTTGGGGGTAGCAATGGAAAATCTGATCATACTTTTCAAAGTCTCAGTATTAATAAATATAGGTCATTCTGGATCATTTACCCCAGGTATTTCAATAATGAAATACATCAAATACGAGTTTGAGGAACAGTGGAAAAGGAAATTCTCAATAAGTGTGTGCCCATAGTTTCTTATATCTAATAGCTCAAATGCAGCACATGATCGAAATTTTTTTCTAATTTAAGGATGCAGTGAGAGTCTGAAAACATTCCGCAGCTGTTAATTTCAGTTCACTTAGACTTTAAGTGACTAATATAAATTTTATGTATCTTAGGACAAAAGGAACTGCAAAACCAAAATCAAACTTTTTTCAGTAATCACACTGATGGCGATACTATTTTGTTTGTATTATTATTCTAAGACCGCTGCATGTAATGTGGGATAAAGTAAATGAGTGATTATATTGGTGTCAATGGGAATGGAAACTTGCAGTTGTAGAAAGGAAATAGACTTAATGTGTTAAGAAATACATCATGAGGAAGTGGATAAGAGTACAAGAATTTTTTAAATTAAGAAATCTATTGGAATCCTTTGCAATAATGGATTAGAGAAGATACATCATATGATCATTTCCATAGAATTTGATAAAATTAAAATCATTTATTATAAAAATTCTCAATGAGTTAGAAGGAAATTTCCTTAACCTGATAAAAGTTATCTAACAAAAAATGCAGATATCATACTTAACTTTAAACATCAGAATCCCAAGAAATTCCCAGTTCAGTCAGAAACAGGTCAAGTATATCCACATTCACTGCTGCTGTTCAGCATTGTGCTGAATTGTACAATTGTGCACTGTACCTAGCAAATTTAATAAGATAAGAAAAAGAATTAGAACATGTAAGGACTGCAAAGAAAGAAACAAAACTGCCACTGTTTGTAAACAATGTAATTATATACATAGAAAACCAAAAAGAACCTACAAACTCGGTGTCAAGAGAGGTTGCTAGATGCAAGTTCAATTTTAAAAAATCACTAGTTATCTTTCATCAATAGTTAGAAAATGTAGTGTTTAAAAAAGTGTATCTTTTATGACTGGATTAAGAAGCTGTGGTCCATATATACAATGGAATATTACTCAGCTATCAGAAAGAACGAATTCTCAAACATTTGCTGCAACATGGACGGCACTGGAGGAGATAATGCTAAGTGAAATAAGTCAAGCAGAGAAAGACAATTATCATATGATTTCTCTCATCTATGGAACATAAGAACTAGGAGGATCGGTAGGGGAAGAAAGGGATAAAGAAAAGGGGGGTAATCAGAAGGGGGAATGAAACATGAGAGACTATGGACTATGAGAAACAAACTGAAGACTTCAGAGGGGAGGGGGTGGGGGAATGGGATAGACTGGTGATGGGTAGTAAGGAGGGCACGTATTGCATGGTGCACTGGGTGTTATACGCAACTAATGAAGCATCAAACTTTACATCGGAATCTGGGGATGTACTGTATGGTGATTAACACAATATAATAAAATAAAATTAAAAAAAAAGTGTATCTTTTAACAATATTTTCTAGAATAAATCTACATGACCTGTGCAAACCTCTACAAAGAAAGTATAAACCTTTCTACTAACGCGTCAAGGCAAATTCACTGAGCCTTCCCTGCACTGTGGCCCTTAAGCACTGAGAACTGACCTCTTTACTTAGTCATCATATTTCATTGTAATCAGTTATTACTACGTCAGTCTCTTCTGCTCTTAGCTGAGTTTGGCAAGGGTAGGGACTGTCATTTATCCTTGTAGCCCCAGTGACCATGGAGTTTTTGTAATATTACAATGAGAATAAAATGAAAACAAACACTATTATAAAACAAACACTGTTTATAAAGTGTCTACTATATATAAGGTGCTGTTAAGGGCTTTGCCTATATTATTTTTATTCATATCCTCTTAGAAATGAATGGGAAGCAAGAATGAGAATGTAGGTAGGGCAGATTGTGGAAGGTCGTAAATGCCAGGCTAAGCAGTTTGAATTTTTTTACTATAAAAAATGGGAGCCATTAGAGATAGGTGGCATTATCAAAGCACTATCTTTGGAAGACAGATGTGGTAACTGTATGGGTAAGGATCGAAGTAACAAATATCTAAAGGAAAGGAGTCATATACAACAGGAAGAAAGTTAACAAAAAGCAGTTATTGTAAACCACTGGCATAGTGCAAAACTAGGGCACAAGGAATAATTAGACTTGGTGGGTTTTTGGTCTTAAAGAAGGTCATGAATGGGTAAGAAAATATTTCAAGTGGGACCAATAAGATGTGCCAAAGTAGGGGCATCTGGCTGGCTCAGGCAGTAGAACATGTGACTCCGATCTTGGGGTTATAAGTTTGAGCCTTATGTTGTGTGTAGAGATTACTTTAAAATCTCAGGCCTGTACATGGGGCACCTGGCTGGCTCAGTCGGTAAAGCATGTGACTCTTGGTCTTGGGGTCATGAGTTTGTCCCACCTTGGGGATAGAGTTTACTTTTAAAAAAAGCGGGGGAAGGGATTTGTACTTGGCTTATTAACGCTTTGCTGTTACCATCTTAAAATTCTTCTTTTTGAACAAGGAACTCCACATTTTTATTTTGCACTGGGGCCATTACTTCTATGCCCAATGTGTATCACTTCTCTACCATCATCATTACCAAACTCTATCTAAATTCCTTGAGAAAATCTTTCATTGCCAGTGTTTAAAACACAAATGTCTTCTTGGGTTTTATGGTCCAAACATATGATTTCAATCAATAAATATGCATGGATTGTCTCTATGATACAATTAGGGGCTTGTGAGAAGAAGCACAAGCCAGGGACTTCAGGTTCCTTAAGTGGGTGCCAGATGTCCAAGGAGGTGGGGAGGGATGCAAAAACAAAACAGGTGGGGCACAATAAAAGATTCTCTCTGGTGATACCACAATTCTAGGATTTGACCTGTTTAGCTTCAATTAAACATAGAAAAATAAATAAAACTGTACCTAGGAGTCATTTTTCCTCAGGGTGGAAATGTAAGCAGCTCTGCTTTGCTAGATCTTTCAGGACTCTAAAAATGTGGCTCCCTTTTCTCCGAAAACGAACTAAATTCCTAAGAGATTTCTGAAGGTATTCCCAAGTCACATAGTGCTTGACATGCAACTATCTCAGGGTTCCGTAGTACCTATTTCCTCTTCCAAGTGTGTCACCACCCCCCATCCCTCCCCAGCTCAAACAAGCAACTGAGAAGTTGCCTGGGTGTGATGCCTCTGACCCAATTCCAAATCTTTCCATCACTTCTCCCTTGCTTTCCCTCTTCCTCTGGGCATCTGTATACCCTTTCGTCTGTAATACTGTATACCCTTTCATCTGTAATACTTTTTTCTTTCCCTATTGCTTCCATTTTTTGCTTAGTGATCTTAGGAAAAGAAATCTCTCTTCTTTCTTTCATTCATTTGTAAGCACCAAATTACCTCAGTTGTAATTAAATTTAAGAGTAGTGAAAATTTGGTTCAAGGAAAAGAGAATATATCTGTGTATGTTTATAGTAAAGAACGAGTATCTAAAGCACACAAAAATGACCAAAATCATCCTTAGTAATATCCTAAAAATTATTTTTTTTCTTCATTTAAATCTTCTTTTTAAAAAAAGTAGCATTCAAACTTCCTAAAGGAATTTTCGTTCTCTTTTTAGATATTTCTTATTCTGGCACTATTTTTTAAAAAATTAATTTTTAAACTGCCTTAAAAAAAAAGTGCTGGGCGCCTGGGTGGCTCAGTCGGTTAAGCATCTGCCTTTGGCTCGGGTCATGACCTCAGGGTCCTGGGATCAAGTCCCACATTGGGCTCCTTGCTCAGCAGGGAATCTGCTTCTCCCTCTCCCTCTGCCCCTTCCCCAGGTCGTTCTCTATAACTAACTAACTAACTAACTAACTAACTAACTAACTAACTAACTAACTAACTAAATAAAATCTAAAAAAACAAAGGAATGTATACATAGTTCTTCCATTTAATTCTTCATGGGCTTACCTCAGCACCAATAACTAGTTACATTATTACCCCTTTGGGAAAACACATTCCATTTTGTAAACATTTGACCTGTAAGTAAACTCTTGGGACGTGATTCATGTGCAGCCAATAGATAACTGACAGAATCAGGTGAACGGTAGAAATAAGTCTGATGGCAAGGGGCTAAAGAGGGCTCATTCAAGGAACTAGGCAATGAAAAAAAGAAAGAGCAGCAAACCAGCCTATTAGACTGGCAACTTTTAAGTGAGTGAACATATTTTCCGGGTTATGTTGTAAAATCTCTAATTCTTTAATTTCCATATAAAATGATTTGATTTTTGGCACCCTCTAGTGGCCATATCAGGAATCGTTTGGGTAAAACAAAAGGCTTTTAATTTTCAATTTCGCTTAAAATATAATTATGTATGTTACAAACACTTTTAGAAGTGCGCTTTTCTGACTCCTAATTTAAGACAGTAAAATAAGCACATGCATTTGGCTCTCTTCTGTCTCAGGATCTCAGAGAAATGCCAGGAAAGTAGTGGCGCAAGCAATATATCTATGTAACTCTGGAACGAAGGCAGTGGTGTAGAAACTGTAAAAACTCTAGAAAACAAAGTAGATGGAATCATACTCAGTGGCTCACCTATCATCTCCACAACATACCAAGAAAAAGGTGTAGTAAAGCTAGGAGCTGGTCAAGCCCCAGAGAGTTTCCATTAAGAAGCCCTCACCGTAAACAGGTGCCCACGACTGCCCCATCGTTTCTGTGCCTGACACCTAGCCTCACTGACTCTACAGTTGTCCGTGAGTTGTCCCTGTAGAGTGGTAACCCTGCTGGGCCTGTGGCTGAGCCCTCATGTGACAGAGGGGTTACAGACAGTGTCGGCAGGACAGTGTCCGCAGGACTTCGGCTGCAGGGGATTGTGTCTTTACGTAAACAGTGAAGGAGCCCAGATTAAAATGCTTACCTTACGATTTACTTTTGGAAAACTCAACATCTTACTCTTTTCACAGACTTTCTGATACGAAAATTCTTTTGGAATTTATGCATATTAACTTTTACTTGCCGAAGGGTATACATTCTGGAAGTATTTAGTTTAAAGAAGTAATATAACAGTTTATCTGAAGCAGGTTGGTGGCTCGTGAACTCCTTTTTGAACAATAAGGGCTTAAATGGTTCAATCCTCATCAAAATCAATCTGGTCCGTTGCCTTACTTGTTAAAAAAGAAAAAAAAAAGTTTAGGTGTTAAGATGCCAATTTGCAGTCACTCAGGAGATTCACTCAAGTAACTCGATCATACTTCCATTAAGTAAAGGCAGTGGTCTCAGAGTGATCGCAGTACCCAATATCAAAACAGAATGAATAAAAACCCAAACAGGTGAGGTTCGTGAAGGAAAAAAACAATAAAGGGAACATTTAAATTTTTAAAAAAGATTTTATTTGAGAGAGAGCGAGAGTGAGGCGGAGAGAGAGAGAGAGAGACAGAGAGCAGGGAGCCTGACACCAGGCTTAATCCCAGGACCCTGAGACCATTACCCGAGCTGTAAGCAGATGCTTAACCAACTGAGCCACCCAGGCACTCCAGGAACATTTAAATTTTAAAATATGATGTGACCCAGCAATTCCGCTTCTGGGCATTTATATAGTGGAGAATATAGGAAGCAAAATAACTATATACTGTATTCTGATTTTTTCCATGTTATTTTGTATTTTAGTAAAGTAGAAGTTAGGAAACTTTTTATTATATATATATATATATTTTTTAGCAAACTTTTCCTGTAAAGGGCCAGAGAAAAAATGTTCTAGATTTTGCAAGCCACATAGTCTCTTGCAACTACCCAACTGCAGTTGTAGCATGAAGCAGGTATGGCTGTATTCCAATAAAACTTTAAAGACACAGAAAGCTTAATTTCATAGAATTTTCATGTGTCACCAAATAATCTTTTGATTTCTCAAACATTTAAAAATGCCAAAACTAGGCCCCCCTGGGTGGCTTAGTCAATTAAGTGTCTGCTTCAGCTCAGGTCATGATCCCAGGGTCCTGGGATTGAGCCCTGCATCAGGGCCCTTCTTCGGCGGGGAGCCTGCTTCTCCCTCCACCTGCCACTCCCCCTACTTGTGCTCTTTCTCTCTCTGACAATTACATAAATAAAATCTTTTTTAAAAATGCAAAAGCTATGCTATGCTGCACAGGATTTAGCTCAAGGACTGTCGCTGCTCAGCCCTTGTGTACAGCATCATTTTTTTAAAGGCTGCATGGTATTCCATCCTATTATTAAAAATTTTCACTGTTATAAACATCACACATTTTTGCAGACATTTACTTCCCTCTCTTGCTACCTCAGATATCAGGAGATATATTCCCAAGAGTAAATGAATTCCACCCAATCTTTTTAACCCCGAGTCCTTATCTTAGAAATGAAAGATATATGGTAGTCATACATTGAACTGCAAGAAGACAATTTCTTATTCTGAAGTCTAGTCTCAGTTGATTATGATTTTTAAACACTACAAAACTATAACCCTTATATAAAAAAATTAAACATAACAATAAGGCTAATGTTCCTTTTGACCACCGTCCACCCTAGTCAATGTCATCCAGTTAGCATACACCCTCGCCAAACTTTTTCTGTTAAGTTTACATACTTAAATACTTAAATGTACCCAGAAACAATGGTGTTAGTTTGAAAATATTCAGCATTTTATTTTTTGGCAACATACATAGCATTTTTTGACACAAATGATCTCTTTATTTCTTTTCTAAGAAAAGAATTCCTTTTTTTCAAATGATAGAGTTGCATTTTGGTTTTTTCTCTTCCCTCACTGGGAAGCTTGCTTAACTCATGAAAGATAAAGAGAGACTTTGTGTCGACTAAAGCATCTCTCCTCAAGATGACGCCCTTCAGAGATGCTTATGGTAAATGCAAAACCATTTTTGAGATAATCGAGCAAGGGAGATTTTTAGGAAAATCCAGGATTTATAGATTTTCCTTTATAATGAATACAGCAATGTATTTAAAATTTCATCTTCAAGCAGACTTTCATCACCTTACCCTCTTTTTTCTATCACCTTACTGTTACTCCCAGAGGATATGTTTAAAATAAAAATCAAAATATGTAGTCAAAGAACACATCAGTGATTTTTATATTGACATGTGCTCAGAAATGAATTTTTTTTTGGTGAAGAGTTGAATGGATTAAATGATTACAGAAATACAGACAATTCTAAAAATAGGAGCCTAAGAATTTTGGTAGGAACAGTTAGCTTGGAACAATTTAAATGCATCTGACTAAAACAAAAGTCAATGATACTATCTTTGAGGTAAACATTTTAAAGATAATTAATGTTTACTGTAAACTCTGGTATAAATGAGTAATTAATTTTTTAAAAAATTGTTAGGCTACCAGGCTAAAAAACATAACACTATCTTAGAATGCATTATTTAATGTTTTTAAAAAAACAATTTAAAAAAAGATTTTATTTATTTATTTGAGAGAGAGAGAGTGAGTGAGAGAGCACAAGTCAGGGGGAGAGGCAGAGGGAGAAGCAGACTCCCCGCTGAGCAGGGAGCCTGATGCCGGGCTCAATCCCAGGACCCTGGGATCATGACCTGAGCTGAAGGCAGACGCCTAACCAACTGAGCCACCCAGGCGCCCCAGAAAAACAATTTTTAAGGTAATACATTGTAAAAGTAATCTATCTGCTTAAGTTTCTATTATCAGAAATGAATTAATGTTGAAAGCGATTATGTGTGCAAGTGCACACACACACCCTCCCACCCACCCACATGCACACACACTCTACACACAAAACTTTTAAAATATCACAATTTTTTTTTTTGACATTTTGTTTTTGTAATTTTTTAAATTTAAATTAATTAACATATAATGTATTATTAGCTTCAGAGGTAGAGGTCAGTGACTCATCATTCCTATATTATACCCAGTGCTCCTTACATCACATGTCCTCCTTAATGTCTATCACCCACTTACCCTATCCCCCCACCTACTTCCCCTCCAGCAACCCCCAGGATGTTTCCTATGATTAAGATTCTCTTATGGTTTGTCTTCCTCTCTGATTTTGCCTTGTTTTCTTTTTTTCTCTCTTCTCCTATGATTCTCTGTTTTGTTTCTTAAATTCCACATGAGATCATGTGATAATTGTCTTTCTCTGATTGACTTATTTTGCTTAACATAATACCCTATAGTTCCATCCACATAGTTACAAGTGGCAAGATTTCATTTTTTTTGACATCTCAGTAGTATTCCATTGTGTGTGTGTGTGTGTGTATATATATATATCATATCTTCTTTATCCATTCATCTGTAGGTGGACATCTGGGCTCTTTCCATAGTTTGGCTATTGTGGTTATGGATGCTACAAACAGTGGGGTGTAGGTTCCCCTTTGGATCACTACATTTGTATCTTTGGGGTAAATCCCGAGTAGTGCAATTGCTGGGTCGTAGGGCAGCTCTATTTTCAACTTTTTGAGGAACCTCCATACTGTTTTTTAGAGTGGATGCACCAGCTTGCATTCCTACCAACAGTGTAGGAGGGTTCCCTTCTCTCTGCATCCTCACCAACATCTGTCGTGTCCTGACTTGTTCATTTTAGCCGTTCTGACTGGTGCGAGGTGGTATCTCATTGTGGTTTTCATTTGCATTTCCCTGATGCTGAGTGATGTGGAGCATTTTTTCATGTGTCTGTTGGCCATTTGCATGTCTTCTTTGGAGAAATGTCTGTTCATGTCTTCTGCCCATTTCTTGATTGTATTATTTGTTCTTTGGGTGTTGGGTTTGATATGTTCTTTATAGATTTTGGATACTAACCCTTTATCTGCATATATCTTTTCCCATTCTGTTGATTATCTTCTGGTTTTGTCAACTGTTTCCTTTACTGTGCAAAAGCTTTTTATCTTGATGAAGTTCCAATAGTTCATTTTTGCTGTTGTTTCCCTTACCTTTGGAGACGTGTCTAGCAAGAAGTTGCTGCAGCCGAGGTCACAGAGGTTGCTGCCTGTATTCTCTAGGATTTAATGGATTCCTGTCTCACATTTAGGTCTTTCATTCGAGTTTATTTTTTGTGTACTGTGTAAGGAAATGGTCCAGTTTCATTCTTCTGCATGTGGCTGTCCAATTTTCCCAACAGCATTTGTTGAAGAGACTGTCTTTTTTCCATTGGATATTCTTTTCTGCTTTGTTGAAGATTAGTTGACCACAGGGTTGAGGGTCCATTTCTGGGCTCTCTATTCTGTCCCATTGATCTATGTGTCTGCTTTTGTGCCAGTACAATACTGTCTTGATGATTACAGCTTTGTAATAGGGTTTGAAGTCTCGGATTATGATGCCACCTGCTTTGGTTTTCTTTTTCAACATTCCTTTGGTTATTCAATGGGATCTTTTCGGATTCCATACACATTTTAGGATTATTTGTTCCAGCTCTGTGAAAAAAGTTGATAGTACTTTGATAGGGTCTGTACTGAATGTATTGATTTCTCTAGGTAGCATAGACGTTTTAACAATATTTATTCTTCCAATTCATGAGCATGGAATATTTTTCCATTTCTTTGAGTCTTCCTCAATTTCTTTCATGAGTGTTCTATAGTTTTCTGAGTACAGATCCTTTGCTTCTTTGGTTAGGTTTATTCCTAGGTATCTTACAGTTTTTTGTACTATTGTAAATGGGATCAGCTCCTTAATTTCTCTTTCTTCTGTTTCAGTGTATAGAAATGCAACTGATTTCTGTGCTTTGATTTTTTTTTTTTTAAAGATTTTTATTTATTTATTTGACAGAGATAGAGACAGCCAGCGAGAGAGGGAACACAAGCAAGGGGGAGTGGGAGAGGAAGAAGCAGGCTCATAGCAGAGGAGCCTGATGTGGGGCTCGAACCCATAACGCTGGGATCACGCCCTGAGCCAAAGGCAGACGCTTAACCGCTGTGCCACCCAGGCGCCCCTGTGCTTTGATTTTTATATCCTGACACTTTGCTGAATTCCTGTATGAGTTCTAGCAATTCTGGGGTAGAGTCTTTTGGGTTTTCCACATAGAGTACCACATCATCTATGAAGAGTGAGAGTTTGACTTCCTTGCCAATTTGGATACCTTTTATCTCTTTTTGTTGTCTGATTGCTGAGGCTAGGACTTCTAGTACCATGTTGAACAGCAGTGGTGATAGTGGACATTCCTGCCATGTTCCTGACCTTAGGGGAAAAGCTCTCAGTTCTTCCCCATTGAGAATGATATTTGCTGTGGGCTTTTCATAGATGGCTTTTATGATCTTGAGGTATGTTCCCTCTATCTCTACACTGTGAAGAGTTTTAATCAAGAGAGGATGTTGTACTTTGTCAAATGCTTTTTCTGCATCTATTGAGAGGATCATATGGTTCTTGTCCTTTATTAATGTAGTGTACCGCATTGATTGATTTATGGATGTTGAACCACCCTTGCAGCCCAGGAATAAATCCCACTTGGTCATGGTGAATAATCCTTTTAATGTACTGTTGGATCCTATTTGCTAGTATCTTGGTGAGAATTTTTGTATCCATGTTCACCAGGGATGTTGGTCTGTAATTCTCCTTTTTGGTCGGGTCTTTGTCTGGTTTGGGGATCAAGGTAATGCTGGCCTCATAGAAAGAGTTTGGAAATTTTCCTTCCAATTGTATTTTTTGAAACAGTTTCACAAGAATAGGTATTAACTCTTCTTCAAATGTTTAGTAGAATTCTTCTGGGAAGCCATCCAGATCCAGCCCTGGACTCTTGTTTTTTTCGGAGATTTCTGATTACTGCTTTGATTTCCTTGCGGTTATGGGTCTGTTCAGGTTTTCTATTTCTTCCTGGTTCAGTTTTGGTAGTTTATATGTCTCTAGGAATGCATCCATTTCTTCCGGATTGCCTAATTTGTTGGCATATAGTTGCTCAGAATATGTTCTTATATTTCTTTGGTGTTGGTTGTGATCTCTCCTCTTTCATTCATGATTTTATTTATTTGGTCCTTTTTCTTTTCTTTTTGATAAGTCTGGCAAGGGGTTCATCAGTCTTATTAATTCTTTCAAAGAACAAGCTCCTAGTTTCATTGATCTGTTCTACTGTTCTTTTGGTTTCTATTTCATTGATTTCTGTTCTAATCTTTATTCTCTTCTCCTGCTGGGTTTTGGCTTTATTTGCTGTTCTTTCTCCAGCTCCTTTAGGTGTAAGGTTGTGTATTTGAGATTTTCTTGTTTCTTGAGGAGTGCTCATATAATCCTATATACTTCTCATTTAGGGCCGCCTTTGCTGCATTCCAAAGGTTTTTAGTTGTTGCTTTCATTTTCATTTGTTCCATGAATTTAAAAAGTTTTTAATTTCCTGGTTGACCCATTCATTCTTTAGTTGTATGTTCTTTAACCTCCATGTATTTGTGGTCCTTCCAGATTTTTTCTTGTGGTTGACTTCAAGCTTCATAGGATTGTGGTCTGAAAATATGCAGGGTATGACCTCTATCTTTTTGTACCAGTTGAGACCTGATTTGTGACCCAGTATGTGATCTATTCTGGAGAATGTTCCATGTGCACTTGAGAATGTGTATTCTGTTGCTTTAGGTTAGAATGCACTGAATATATCTTGACGTCCACCTGGTCTAATGTGTCATTCAAAGCCTTTGTTTCCTTGTTGATCTGCATAGATGATCCGTCCATTGCAGTGAGTGGGGTGTTAAAGTCTCCTACTATTATTGTATTACATCAATGTTTCTTTAATTTTGTTATTAATTGGTTTCTATAATGGGCTGCTCCCATTATAGGGGCTTATTTACAATTGTTAGATCTTGTTGGATAGGCCCTTTAATTATGATATACTGTCCTTTCTTACCTTTTATTACAGTCTTTGGTTTAAAATCTAATTTGTCTAATATAAGGATGGTTACTCCAGCTTTCTTTTGATGTCCATTAGCATGATAAATCGTTTTCCACCACCTCACTTTCAATCTGGAAGAGTCTTTGGGTCTAAAATGTGTCTCCTGCAGACAGCATATCGATGGGTCTTGCTTTTTTATCCAATCTGATACCCTGTGTCTTTTGATTGGGGCATTTAGCCCATTTACATGCAGAGTAACTTGAAAGATGTGAATTAGTGCCATTGTATCACCTATAAAGTCACTATTTCTGTATATTGTCTCTGTTCCTTTCTGGTCTATGTTACTTTTGGGTTCTCTCTTTGCTTAAAGGATTCCTCTTAATATTTCTTGTAGGGCTGGTTTGGTGATCAAATTCCTTTAGTTTCTGTTTGTGCTAGAAGCTTTTTATCTCTCCTTCTATTTGAATGACATCCTAGCTGGATAAAGTATTCTTGGCTGCATATTTTTCTCATTCAGCACCCTGAATATATCATACAGTCCTTTCTGTCCTACCAGGTCTCTGGGGATAAGTCTGCTGTCAGTCTAATGTTTCTATCCTTGTAGGTTATGGGACTTCTGTCCTGAGCTGCTTTCAGGATTTTCTCTTTGTCTCTGAGATCTCTGAGTTTCACTATCATAAGTTGGGTTGTGACCTATTTTTATTGATTTTGAGAAGAGTTCTCTGGATGTGGATGCCTGTTTCCTTCCCCAGATTAGGGATGTTCTTCTCTATAATTTGCTCCAGTATACTTTCTGCCCATCCCTTTCCTTTTCTTCTGGCATCCCAATTATTCTAATATTGCTTCACTTTATGGATCACTTATCTCTCAAATTCTCTTATGATCCAGTAGCTATCTTTTTCTCAGCTTTATTCTTCATCATTTTGTCTTCTATATCACTAATTCTCTCTTCTGCCTCATTTATCCTAGCAGTTAGAGCCTCCATTTTGTATTGCATCTCATTAATAGTCTTTATTTTGACTTAATTAGATTTTAGTTCATTTCTCCATAAAGGGATTCTTGTGTCTTCTATGTTTTCAAGCCCAGCTAGTATCTTTAAAATCATTATTTTGAACTCTATTTCTGACATTTTACTTATATCCATACTGTTTAGGTCCCTGGCAGTCAGTACTGCCTCTTGTTCTCTTTTTTGAGGTGAGTTTTTCAATCTTGTCATTCTGTCCAGAGAAGAATAGATGAACAACAGAACAAAATACTAAGATGTCAACAATGACCCCAGAGAAATATATACTAAACATATCAGAAGGGACCCGAAACAGTGGTGGGGGATATAATCAGGTCAATGGAAACAAAGCAATACACTGGATCCTGTGTGTATTTTGGTCTGTTAGAAAACTAGATCCCAAAATTGTAAAGAAAGAAAACTTATATATGTACAAAAATAAAATTAAATATATGGAAAGGACAGAATGTAAGTGTAAAGATGAAAATTTTAAAAAAACTTCAAAGAAAGGAGAGAATGTTCTCAGGTGATGAAAACAGAGCAATACACTAGATTCTGGGTGTATTTTGGTCTGTTTGTTAGAGGAAACTGCCTCCCAAAATTCTAAAGAAAGAAAAACTTGTACACACACAAAAATAAACTTAAATACATGGAAAGGATAGAATGTAAGTACAAAAATGAAAATTGCAGTCAATCACTCCTGTCTCCCTGGTCTCCATCCACACTGTGTGCTCACCCAGCCTGTGACCAAGAGTTTCTATCTCAGGCACGTGACCCTGTTTCTAGTCTCCAAACCCTGTGGACTCCTATGGTGTGCACCCACACAGCTCCTCCCAAGGGAGGAAGGGGGGCGGTTTCGCTGCAGTTCTGCCACTTGCTGGGCCCCTGCTTGGAGAGTGGTTACCCAACCGTTCCACAGTTCCTGGTTTATGGCCACCCTGAGCTGAGAACGCACTCCTGGGCTTGCTGATTACAGCTGGCTTCCATGCTCCGATGCCTGGGAACTCTGCCACATGCAGGCACACCCGCCCCCCCTTCCTGTGACCCCAAGGATCCTGAGACCACACTGTCCCACCTAGGATTCCACCCTGCTCCCCCACCTCCGTGCCTTTCAGGCAGGGACGTTCCTCACTGGAGCAGACTTTTTATTTATTTGACAGAGAGAGAGCATGAGCTGGGGGGGGGGGTGGATGCTGACGTGGGGGGGCAGATGACGATGGGCAGAGGGAGAAGTAGGCTCCCTGCTGAGCAGAGAGCCCAACATGGGGCTTGATCCCAGGACCCCAGGATCATGACCTGAGCTGAAGGCAGACGCTTAACTGATTGAGCCACCCAGGCGCCCCCGGAGGAGACTTTTAAAAGTTCTGATTTTGTGCTCCGCTGCTATATCACTTTCCTGGGCTGCTGACAGAGGCTCCCTCCTCCCGCGGTTTACCTTCCCATTTATTGCCTCAGATTCACTTTTCTGCACCTTCTACCTTGCAGAAAGTTGTCCCTTCTCTATTTGTAGAGTTGCAGCTTTTTCTTAGATCTTTGGTCGTGTTCGCAGGTATTCAGAATGATTTGTTAGCTAGATATCTAGCTGAATTCCTGGGACCAGATGAAACTAAGGTCTCCTATTCCTCCACCATCTTGGACTATTGCTTCGTGTCAAAATACCACTCAACTGTAATAAATTACCAAATCTTAGTAGAAGCTCTGGGGTGTCAGTAAACTCAGTTATCTATTTTTGTCTCTCAAGCTGTTTCTGTATTTCTTTACCTACCAGTTTAGAGATTACCTCTGGAAAATGAAAACCTGTATTAATGCAAATGAAATAAAAGCAGTTTCAAATGTTGGGGTGCCCGGTTGGCTTAGTCAGGAGAGCGTGTGACTCTTGATCTCAGGGTCATGAGTTCAAGCCCCAAGATGGGTGTAGACAATACTTAATCAAACTTTTAAAAAAAGTGATTTCAAATGTGAACCTGATCAAAAAAAATTAATTGTAATAAACTCTAATACTATATATAAATTAGTTTTCATAGGTGAGTATCTTGCATTATCATTACATCTTTTTTTCATCATATGAATAAACAATCAAAATAATTGAATCGACTATAGCAAAATAATCATAGTTCATGTTTTGAAAATATTTACTTAATCCTTAAATGACTAGATTATTTGAAATATCAAAATAAAATGTTTTACTATCTTCTATTTTTAAAGTCTATATTTACTTCAGAACTTATCAGAAAAACTATTTCAAACACTACAAATAATATAATCAATTTAATATATTTAGTACAATTAGATTTTAAGGCTTTTCTTTAAAATTTGAACAATATAATAATTCTTTAGGATTAAAAAAAGCCATATTATATATTCAAAGGAAAAATTCCTAAACTTGCCTTATTAAATAATAAAGGACTTGTTAACTTAGGAACTTATAATAAAGCCAACGATGATTAAATTTAAATGTTTTTATTCACATGTATGGTAAATACTGTCCCCTAATAAAAAACCAATGACATTGTCTTTCAGTCTGTCAAACTTACTAAAAAATTCATGTGTTTCTTTTCTATATCATGTGTTGACATGGTATAGGATGCAGGATGTAAAAATCAATTTAATAGACATTATTAAATAATTTCATATATATGCAGAATCTTGGATAAATGGTTAAAATTATAGATGAACATTAAATGTAGGCACATGGATATTTCATGTCCTCCAATGGGTTTAACAGAAAATGTGTTTGCACTGATTTCTGGTAACAACTTGCTTTCTGTGAATCTTTAAATACCCAATTCCAAATCTTCCAGCTCCTGGAGAAGGGCTTTCTCTTTTTGAATTTTCTCCAACTAGAAAAGTTTAAAACAACAAAATTATTGAATAGGAAATGAAATGAAATAATTATCAGATCTACAGTCAAAGCAGCAAAGGAGAAACAATTTATAAAAAGAATATTTCTGACACTTTAACAGATCTACTGGAAAATACAGATTTAAAAATACAGAGAAACAAGTTCTAATTCGTTTCTTGGTATGAATCAAGGGGGCAAAGGACAGGTGCTGTCTTATTGCAACACTGAGGGTCCAAGAAATTTTCCATTCTACACTTGGGCTTCCCTCAGAAGGAAAGGAAAGGAGCAAACAGAGCATTGTAACCTGAGATAAACGAAGGAGGAGAATCTTATGTTTATTTATTTTAATAAATTGCCTTTCTTTTTAATAGCAATGGCCTCAGTATGCCTCTCAGGAATAATGATTCTCTCATTCATCATGACCTACGTCATATCTTCCCCTATGCTTTCCTGTTTCAGTGTAAAAATATTTTACCAAATATATGGCATATGTTTTCAAAATTACTTTTGAATTTATACGCTCTCCCACTTGATTAAACAACTGTTTATAATAAAAAGGGGAAGAGCGGTAGTGACTACATGCATACATGAAACATATAAAAATGACCTGATTTTTTTCTAGCTGTTTTCCAGCTGCTGCTTGTTCTTTCAGTTGTTCGATTGCTTTCAGTTTCTGCAAACATCAAATATATTATGAGTCAAGAGGAAGGAAGAATAAGTAATTTCAGAATGCAAATTTTCTCTATTATAACTCAGTCACATGAATGGGAAAAATAAGTAAGGAGAATCAATTATCTTACCTTTGGATCAGGACAGTCTGTTAAAATGCTAAGGTAGCACTTTTTGGTTTTTAACTTAGATGTAAAATTAAATGTTAAGAATACGGGATTTGGCAAAAAATTTTTCAAGCATTCAAGTAATGGAATTATATATGTACAAGTATGTAAATATATCACCAACTTTACCATTTATTCCAGCACTTCACTGTACCTGGACAATGTCTTTGGCTTTAAGAGATAATTTGTAATGCATCCTGGGAAGGCTCTAGAAACCTCGTTTTACCCCAGGGCCATCACCACAAACTGGCTGCAATATGACAAATTAATAAACTTCTTTTTGTCTCTGTTTCTTCATCTTTAAAACTGGGATAAATATCTGTTCCTACCTATCTCACAAATGTCTGATGAAATACTGAGTATAAAAGTGTTTAGCGTATTTCTGTACAAATGTACATTTCTTACTACTCCAAAAATCAATAATAAAGTCTAATAATAGTCTTTAGACATTTGTGAATAGAACTAAAATCAGTGCCATTCCCAAATTATAGTATTTCATAGTGAGAAAGTGATAATCAGAGCTGCTACAAACTTCTTAGATGCCTATCTTTATACATTTCTCACGGATTTCTTTCAATAAACACATCTGGTTTTTACTTAAGTGTCTCACCTTTTTTAGGTTCTTGATTTTTTTGTCTATTTCAGGGTCTCCAGAGGTTGACTGCGATACAGTATTTCGTGGTGTGCTCTGTGGGGCAGGAGTAGGTGCCAAATCTGGACTCTTCTCATTTCTTGCTTCCTGCAGGAAATATTTTCAAAAATGAAAACATTAAGGTGCTTCAACCAACATAGCCTTGGTATATAAAACGTGATTTTATCTTTTATACTACACTTTATATAAATGATCTGAATTGAAGGTCTCATGAAGTAGCCACATTGTCCCATAACAGAAAGATACAATACAGCTTAAAGAAAGAAAAGAAAAGAAAATCACAGTATAAGGAGAAGCCCAAAAGGTTTTTACTATGTAATCGTCATACGGAACACTTTGCTAGATCTAAAATTTAGAGTTAAAGTAGTAATACAATAAAAGGACAAATGAAAAGAAATGAAATGCTTTGGCGGAAAAAAACAGGAGGTTTCTATATCAGCCAATTAGCATTCCAAATTTTTGGATATGTTGGGATGTGCCACTATGAATGGTTTAGAAATATGAGGGGGCTTTTCTAATTTAAGGTGTTTGAAAATTCACTTTTGTGATGTCCTTCAAAAATCTAATGAGTATGTATGATCAAGTACATGTAATGGATAATGTTACCGGATAAGTCATACAGAGATTTATTTATAATCAGACCAGTTGAGCTCTGCAACAAAGTGCCAAGGAAAACTCAAACGGATATTGATCTCAGTGTGATCAGACCTCTGATTCTGAACCACTTCAATTGCCCCTCACGTGCTGTATACTTGCTTCGTGGCCTTTGTGTATGCTAGAACAACTTCAGGCTACCTGGCTGCCCTACTTATCCTTTAGGCCTTCTGGAAAATTCTCTCCCAATCCAAAAGACTGGATTAGTTGCACAACACATGGTATGTATCCCTACTTTAACAGTGTATTGTATTATCCCCCATTAGATTGCACCAGAGTGTGTTCACTGTTCTGTTTGTGCCCCCAGCATAAGACCTACTTTATTGCACATGCTAAATAAATGAAGTGGTCGA
The DNA here is from genome assembly GCF_002007445.2 of Ailuropoda melanoleuca. NCBI lineage: Eukaryota > Metazoa > Chordata > Mammalia > Carnivora > Ursidae > Ailuropoda > Ailuropoda melanoleuca. The sequence continues at coordinate 108,801,762 of NC_048218.1, forward strand.
GGAACTACTCTCCTTTTGTAATTATGACAAGACATACATTTTGACAAGAGGGTTTGGAAAAAGAAGCTATTTAAGGCTTTACTGGCCCCGAGACAGGACTTCTACCTCTTCCGTATAGAGCTTCCAGTGGAATACATAAAGCCCCAAGGCTAAAACTCTTACTCAGAGTTCTGGGTAAAATGCTCCGAATGCCAAAGCATCCCAGGTGGACATGAAACAGGGTATCACTCCTGTATCTTCATATCTAGAAATGTCTGCCTGATAGTTTTTGAAGAGTATAGAACTGGAGTCACTTTTTCTTTTTAAAGTTATGTTAGTTGTACTTTTTGTACATTCCAATTCAACAAATATTAATTTCTAACCTTCTTTGTAAAAACGCAGTACGGAGCAAGCACCTAAAGTAGTCAGAAAGAAATTGTTTAGATTCTACTCTTAAGAAGCCTATAAGTTCTAATAATATTCAGTTTGGTTTTTTCATAATAGTAAACTAAAGGAGAAGAGTGGGTAAAAGGAGAAGAGAAATATTTTACCTGTCAAATTCACTTTTGATATCAAGAAACAATTTTTAAAATTTAGTTTGCAAAGAGCTGAGAAAAATTTTCTTCTAGGAAAGAAGTTTAATGTCAATACATGTGAAAAACTATTAAAGTTAAGTGAAATATGAAATTTAACTTTCCCCCATATTTTAAATAACCAACAGTAAGTTAAAATGTGTGATTATACTTAAATTCTGGTCATTCTCTGAAAATGATGCATATATGGTTAAGATTAAATTCTTAGTTTCAATTCCTTTTGGTAAAGTTCATAAGCTTATAAAGTCATTGCCAGTTTATAAAAGTACTTGGTTAGATTATACACATCTGACTCTTTTATCTTTGATTACTTAACTCAGAGTCAGGGTTGAGAAAGTGGATCTTGTCATGGACCATTTACCTTTGTTCTATCACACGACCATAACTAACTCCAACCAGTCATCTCAATAGACATTTTTCCCAAGACGACATAGAGATGATCAACAAACACATGAAGAGATGCTCAGCATCACTCATCACCAGGGAAAAACAAATCAAAACCACAATGAGATATCACCTCATACCTGGCAGAATGGCTAAAATCAACAAGAGAAACAATGGGTGTTGGCAAGGATGTGGAGAAAGGGGACCACTCCTGCACTGTTGGTGGGAATGCAAACTAGTGCAGCCACTCTGGAACAGTATGGAGGTTCCTCAAAAAGTTGAAAATAGAACTACCCTATGACCAGCAATCACACTACTGGGTATTTACACAAAGAATACAAAAATACTAATTCAAAGGGATACATACACTCTGATGCTTACAGCAGCATTTATCTACAAGAGCCAAATTATGAAAACAACTCGTGTCTATCGACAGATGAATGGATAAAGATGTTGTATATACATACAATGAAATTATTACCTAGCCATAAAAAATAATGAATTTTGCCATTTGCAAAGGCATGGATGGAGCTAGAGTGTATTATGCTAAGTGAGATTAGTCAGAGAGAGACAAATACCATATGATTTCGTTCATATGTGGAATATAAGAAACAAAACAAACAAAGGGGAAAAAGAGGCAAACCAAGAAACAGACCCTTAACTATAGAGAATAAACTGATGGTTACCAAAACAGGTGATGCGGGTTAAAGGGAGCACTTAAGTGTGATGAGCACTGAGTGTTGTACGGAAGTGCTGAATCACTGCATTCTACACCTGAAACTGACATTACACTGTATGTTAACTAACTAGAGTTTAAATAAAAACTTTAAAAAATCTTCTTAAATAAATAAATAAATTTCTGATAAAAGGAAGACACATCATTTATAAAAATAAGATTAAGTTGAGTGGGTTTCAGAAGGCCCTTAAATCTCAATGAGAAGGAATCTTATACTGCCACTATGGAAAACAGTATGGAGGTTCCTCAGAAAACTAAAAATAGAGCTACCACATGATCCAGTAATCCCACTTCTGGAGATAAAACAAAGGAAACGAAATCATTATCTCAAAGAGATACCCATATTCTCATGTTCATTGCAGTGTTATTCACAACAGCCACAGTGGAAATAACCTAAGTGTCCATCAATGGATGAATAGATAAAGAAAATGTGGAATATATATATAAAATGGACTATTATTCAGGGGAGCCTGGGTGACTCAGTTGGTTAGGTGTCTGCCTTTGGCTCAGGTCATGATCCTGGCGTCTGGGGATTGAGCCCCACATTGGGCTCCTTGCTCAGTGGGAAGCCTGCTTCTCCCTCTCCCTCTGCCACTCCCCCTGCTTGTGTTCTCTCGAGTGTGCATGCTCTCTCTCTCTCAAATAAATAAATAAATGAAATATTTGGGGAAAAAAAGAGAGGGGAAATCCTACCATTTGCAACAACATGAATGAACCTGGAGGGATTATGCTAAGTGAAATAAGCCAGACTGAAAGAAAATACTGCATAGGATCACTTATATGTGGAATCTATTAAAAATAAAGTCAAACTTTTAGAAACAAAGAGTAGAATGCTGGTTGCCAGGGGCTATGGAGTAGGGGGAATGGGGACAGATTGGTAAAAGGGTACAAACTTACAGTTATAAGATGAATAAAGTCTGAGGATCTAATATATAACATGGTGACCACAGCTTAAAATACTGTACTTACAACTGAAATTTGCTAAAGAGTAGAACTTCAGTGTCCTTACCTCTCCAAAAGTAAATATGTAAAGTGATGGATGTGTTAGTTAACTCAATTGTGGGCATCTTTTCACAATGTTTACCTATAACAACTTACCACTTTGTTCACTTAAAAATTTTTGTCAATTATGCCTGAAAATATTAGCTAGGAAAAAAATAAAAAAAGAAGAAATCTTATCTGCCAGTACTTAAAAGGATACTAACTTGTACTATTCAGGGCCAGTAAAAGATCTCTACTCACGCAGGTGAAAGGACAATTTCTGCTTTTTTTTTTTTTAATTTTATTTATTTATTCAACAGAGATAGAGACAGCCAGCGAGAGAGAGGGAACACAAGCAGGGGGAGTGGGAGAGGAAGAAGCAGGCTCACAGCAGAAGAGCCTGATGTGGGGGTCGATCCCGTAACGCCGGGATCACGCCCTGAGCCGAAGGCAGACGCTTAACCGCTGTGCCACCTAGGCGCCCCAATTTCTGCTTTTATACAAGTCAAATACATGGAATAGAACATTATGCTTAGAATGATCTAAACCTGACCTATTTAAAGATATTTCTGGAGATGAAATATATTAACTACAAAAGAGCACACTTTTTTTAAAGTTCAGATTTCAGCAGACTATGGTTGCATAATGCAATTCTATGCCTTAAAATAGTAATTGCCTACCAAAACACATAAGCAACCTAAAATTGTCAAAATTCAAGCATTACCAGCAAGACTGCGTTATCTGAATCTTAAAAATGTGATTATGGGGGCGCCTGGGTGGCACAGCGGTTAAGCGTCTGCCTTCAGCTCAGGGCGTGATCCCGGCGTTATGGGATCAAGCCCCACATCAGGCTCCTCTGCTATGAGCCTGCTTCTTCCTCTCCCACTCCCCCTGCTTGTGTTCCCTCTCTCGCTGGCTGTCTCTATCTCTGTCAAATAAATAAATAAAATCTTTAAAAAAAAAAATGTGATTATGATGACTTTACTAACCAGATACTCCTAGCCTAGCTGATTGCACTATCACCATAAGCCATACACAATCACAATTTATCAATTATTATACTGGTGTGGTTTTTCAACTATAAAATCACATAAAAATTATTTTAGAACAATTCCACTGTTTTGGGTACTCTGGTGTTAGACTCCCAGCTGAATAATTACCTATAGTAATGTAATACTGAGCAACAAAATGGCTTTATGGTCATGTAATTCCTGATCTCTCTTAACAAACATATGCTTTCAGAGAGCAAACTATACCACTTTACACAGGCTCCAACAAAAGGGTCTATAACAAGTAACATACTACACAATCCCATTAGGGTTTCAGGTTTTAAGGCCAGATCCAGTTTCCTCAATGCCTCATTATACAACCAGAACTACTCAGAAATTCATAGGCAAACACAAAAGAAAGGCATTCTGGCTATTTAAGTCTAACTCCAACTACATTTTATAACATAAGAGTCAAGTTTTGGGGCACCTGGGTGGCTCAGTTGGTTAAGTGGCTGACTCTTGATCTGGGCTCAGATCATGATCTCAGGGTCCTGGGATCAAGCTCTGCGTTGTCTGAGCTGTCAGGCTCTGTGCTTAGCGGGGGAGTCTGCTTGAGGATTCTCTCCCTCTCCTGCTCTTGCCCCTGCTCGTGTGCATGCACATGCACTCTCTTTCAAATAGATACATAAATCTTAAATTAAAAAAAAAACAAAACCAACGAATAATAGTCAAGTCTTTAGGACTACAATCTTTAAACTTTGAGGCTTAAATTAAGCTAATTTAATTGATTTTGTTTATTTTGTTTTGAAAAGATTAGTGTCCCAAATACCTGTTTTGCAGCTTTCTTAGCCTCATGCTTCCTTTGATTTTTCAGGGCTGTTTTTGATAATGGCTTATCATTTCCTGCTTGTGGTTTCATATTCTGAGGTGGTTCCTCCTCATGCTGTGGAAAATGTAAAATAAAGGATTGTGAAATGGAATCCATGTTTTTAAAAACATGCACAAATTATACAGCATTGTTATTGTGGGATAAACTTATTTCATTAAATTTATTTTAAGATGACTGGCAAAGAGTATTTCAAAACTCTTATCAGTAGTAGGCACACTCCAAGTGTCAGGATGGATTTAATGAGCATCTTCCTATTAGTTGATATATGATGTCTTTCAGTTACACAAGTGCTGGCAAATACAGTATAGTTTTGTTAAAACAATGGAACTTTTCTTAGGTACGACTACTGACATATGCTTCATGTCAAATTAGATGCTAACAACAGCTTCTTCCAGGGTCTTTTCGGATCTGACTACTGCCAACAGAAACCCTGTTGCCTCATTTGGTTTCTCTGCACAAGAATTACTTGCTAGGTCTTTACATGTAAAATCAGAGATTAGAAGATTAAAAATAAAAGCAAATTAAGAACGAAAACAGACCAGAAGAAAAAAAACCAAATAGGAAGTGGTAACTGCGTATTTGTAAATCCAGGATTAACATAATGAAGAGGCCCACAAAAAACTTCAGACCATAATATTAAAAACAGATAATCATTTCCATCATGAGATATTTATATAACCATCCATCAACTATATTCCACAACAGAAAGGGTGAATTAAGGATAGGATCAAGGAGGAGCTTGTATAAAACATGGTGACTACGGTTGGTAACACTGTATCGTATAATTAAAATTTGCTGAGAAATCAAATTTTCTCGCCAAAAAAAAAAAAAAAGTGAGGTGACAGATTCATTAATTAACTAGAGGGGAGGAATCCTCTCACAATGTATACATATATCAAAACACCATGATGTACACTTTAAATATCTTACAGTTTTACAAGTCAGTTATATTTCAATAAAAGAATACATATGCTGTTTTAAGTCATCTCCACAGTTGCTCGAGGCAAAGGGAGCACGTGTGATCAAACTACAGCCTCTTATCAGGCTCACGTTTACTTATTGATTTCCCTCCAAACTGCTGTTATCTCAGTGTTAACTGTCTCTTGGACTCTATCGTACTCAGCACATCGAAAGAACCAGATCTCCATGAAGTTTCTTAAATACCGGATCTCAGATCCATGTGGTACTTAGAAGGGCTATAAGGAAATGGGCAGAGCTCAAACTCTGAAGATAGGCAGGAAGAAATAAGAAACCACGCTGTGACTTTATCTTAGCTGTGTCAACTATTTCAGGTCATCAAAGTTGTGTGTACATGTTCTACCTGAAGCAACTGAATATTTGAGAACCCACATTTGTAGAACAGACAATTTGATGGCAAGTCTCTTTCACTTCTTTGTTATCCACACCGTATACAACGTTAGTTAGGACATAGCAGCTGAATATTTGTTCACACATCAAAATTCTTTCCATAGTGGGCTCTCCTACAGTACCTTGCTTTGGGTGAGAAGTTTCTAGTCATGACAACTCCAAAAAATGACAAAGTAATTAAAAATTATGTTAGAAAGGACGTGCTGTAAGGTCCTCTACACTATGAACATGATGTAGTCACTGACAGACCTTCGCTTCAGACACACACGCAAATCCACATGGCTACTGGGGATCATGAGCTTTTCTGGCTTTAGTACTGTGCCTACTGTATATAATTTCAACCCTAGCAACAAAATTTGTTTTTTCATTTATGTCAATTGTTATGGGACGGTTTTGATGAATACATTGTAAAAGTGAAGGGTTTTTTTGGAAAGCCAAGAAATAAGTATAATTCATACGTGAATTTTTATTTATAAAAAAAGTAAGTTTTTCTTGGGAGAGAATGCCATCTTTTTTTTCCCTTGTGCTATATAACCCTCCTTTGTGAAGTTATTTACTAGAATGTCTCTGCTCCTAGCAATTTCTTGACAGTATTTTTTTGCCATTTAGCTCATTTCTGGAATTTGATGCAAACACAAATTTCTCATTGGGTATGCGGTTCCTTCAACTAAAATGATTTGATAGGATCACATAATCACCATGTCACATAGAAAATCAAAAATTTAGTGGAAATCTTAAATGTTAAAACAATGGTTTTAAGACATTCTTACCAAGTTTTATCACTGTTTTTAAAGTATCCCTTTCTCTTCCTCTCCCTATCAAAACAAATTAGTTTTATGCATCAGAAAATAAAAATATATACGGAATCAGAGTTTATTCCTCTTGTGCTACCTTACAGATATTTAGAAAGCAGGATATGTTGAGGTTATTTCTGTTTTTATCTTAGGTAAGGAAAATTTTCATACAGAGATAAGACAAATGCAAAGACTACTACACCCTTTTTTAAATCTAAATGCCAAGTATCATACATGGGGCTTAATTTGTTCATAAACTTTTATATGTTTTTAGTAAATAATACAAAAAATGTTTAAACAGAACATTTCAATGAAGTCAAGAAGTTACAGACCACTGCTAGATTTTGTGGAGGAGGGAGGGTTATTCTTTTGTTTTTGGGAGGGTTAGGAGTGGCACGAGGGAGGCACAGGAATATTTATCCTCTGAAAAAGTATCTACTTCCCTGAGTGCCTAATATTTAAGTGACTATATATCCCTGTTTACTTGGTTCCAGTTTATACCTATTGTATGGTCAACTTTATAATACCAATAATACCGTTGTTCTTTATTCTTTAACATCATCCCAGAGACTCAGGTCATTAATAAATGCTTCCCCGGAGCTCTGAAATGCTATCAATTTAAAGCACATCAGAATCTGACCAATGCTCTGGTTCTAACTTTATGATACAGATGGGAACTGACAGCCTAAGGAAAACAAATATGTTTTGTTTGACCAACAGTGTTTTAAAAATTGAGAAATTTTACATAAGCATCCAGACTTGTTTTGTCTTGAAAAATCAAACATTTTGGCAAACTGGGCCTAAATCTGCTATGGAAACAATCGGCTGCTGCTGTGCAGTTGCTATGGCCTTTAGAGAGGGCATGGTCTCTCCCTTTCACCATTCTCTCCCAGGCACCAAAGCCTTACACTACCAGCCTAGCCTGACAGGCATCTGAATTTGAGCACATGATCTCTATAAAGCCAGCACGTCACACTCTGTTCCCTTTCCCACAGATGTAAAATGTAAACTGTTTTAAACTGACTACTCTGTCAACTTGACAATGGTTGCTGTTCACCGTCTTCAGCAGTAGGTCCTCCATGACTCTACTCTAGAGTTTAGATTCTAATCAGATGCTAAGTAATGCAAGAACATGCATGAGAAAAAGGTCTTAAGAACGCCACACACTGAAAAATCTTTTCCCACCAAAGTAGTATAACTTTACTTACCAGTTTGGAATTGGTGATTGGCTTATTTCTCAAAGCTGGGGGTCTGTAAGCTGTTGCAACTTTAGGCTCTTCACTGGGTACATCACTTCGAACTGCTTGGTACGTTATCGTTTTTACTGGAAATATTCCATCTAAAAATGGCTGCCACGAAACCTGCCATAATTCTCCATTTGACGGCACATCATACTTGTGCAAGACAGAGCCAGTATAATGCCAAATCTTGTACCCATTATTAACACGTAACCTGGGAGCACACGTGGCTGTTAAAATATGCTCACCATCAGGGCACCAAGCAAAATAGGTAGAATCAGAGGCCACTGGTTTAGAAATAAGTTTGTAGTTTTTAACATCCCACACTTCCATTTGTCCCCTCAGATTTCCAAATCCAGCTAGTACTAATATATGTCCATGTGGGCTATAGTAGGCTGCATTACGAGGACCAGTTCCAAAGTCAAACACAGGATCGCATTTCAAGTTGAAAATCGTTGCTTTGGCAGGCATAAAACCATAAACAGCACAAAACTCAGTAGAACTAGAATTCCAAACGACATCATAAATGGGGCCGTTTTTTGCTATAAAAAGAATATAAAACCCAAATTAGCAATAAATCATTACATGAATACAATACTTATTTGCCAAGTTATAACTGTACAATACTCATAAACATCTCCAACAGTAAAAAAAAAATCCAAAAATTTCAAGATATGTTACAATTAAAATATTTTTATATAATATACTATGGAGATTGATGCTTTATCTTTATTTCTTTTAAACATTTTGGCAATGTAGGCTCACAGAAACATACATTAGTCCTATTAATAAACTAGTTTTCATTAGAAGAGGTAAAATAGGCACATAGTAATAAAAACACAAATTACATGAAATGATATTCCACGAAATAAGTCCCTCTACAGAAAGGCAACCCTTTATTAAATTCCTTGTATATGCTTTCAGAATATTTTTATTGAAATCAAGCATCTCTCTTAAACACACATACACACTCACACTAAAGTTCTTTGCTGTTTCATTTGGTACTCTATCTTGGAGATTCTTCCATATAAGCACATTAAGATCTGCCTCACTCTTCCAGTGGTACTGTATTCCTGTATATTCTCAACTGTAGTACACACAAACACAGCTGTAGGAGTGAACCTGGTTGCTCAAAGGTGTGTACATTTACTTGATAATGCCAAAATGCCACTCAGAGAAGCTGTACCATTTTTATACTAACAAAAGGTTCTTATTTAAGATTATTTTTTTTAAGCAATCTCTGCCCCTAACGTGGGGTTTGAACTCACAACCCAAGATTAAGAGTCACACGCTCCTCTGACTGAGCCCCCGCCCCATCAGTTCTTGAGAGTACGTATTCTCCCCTCACTCTCCCTCACCCTGTGTAGTTTCATACTTTTATCTCTGCCAACGTAAGAGAAAAACCGTTCTCTTATCTTCCTTCTATTTTTTACTATAAACTAAGCACCTTTTAATATATTTATACATAATTTTGTTTCTGTTTCTGTGGACTATTTTTTACTGTCCCATGCTTCTTTTTCTGTTCACTTATTGCTCTTTTACTGATTTACTTGACAGATTAACAAAATTCACCTTTCTCATATTCATCCCTTGTCTGTCTAAAAAACTTTTCCATTTTTTTTTTGACTTGCTTAATTTATGGACTTTTCTTCCCCCCATGTAGAAATCTGTATTTTATATATTCACTTTTCCCTTATTATTCTACTTTGTTAGAAAATATTTTTTCACTTTTAAGATTAAGAAAAAAGGTTGGGGTGCCTGGGTGGCTCAGTCAGTTAAGCATCTGACTTTAGCTGAGATCGTGATCTCAGGGTACTGGGATTGAGCCCTGTATTGGGCTCCCTGCTCAGCGGGAAGTCTGCTTCTCCCTCTCCCTCTGCCCCTCCCCTGCTCATGCTTCTTCATTCTCTCTCTCTCTCTCAAATAAATTAAAAAGAAAAAAAGATTAGAAAAAAAGGCAAGAAACACCAACTTCAGAACCAGTTTATCTAGTTCAAAAAAACCCTACTGGCGTTTTAAATTTTTGGTTAATTTGGAGAGAAATGACATCTTTATAAAACTCTCTTTTTTTTCTTTTAAAGATTTTATTTATTTGATAGAGAGAGAGAGAGCACAAGCAAGGGGAGTGGCAGAGGGAGAGGGAGAAGCAGGCTCTCCCCTAAGCAGGGAGCCTGATGTGGGGCTCGATCCCAGGACCTGGGACCATGACCCAGGCCAAAGGCAGACACTTAGCTGACTGAGCCACCCAGGTGCCCCTATAAAACTCTTCTTAATAGAGGTCACATTTTACCCCTTAGAAGTTTTAAAGTTTTCTTCCCATTAGTCCTATATATTTCTTGCCTTTTGTTAGTCTGTATGGGATCTTTCCTTTCATTATGTTTTTTAAGTGACTGTTTATACTGTGATTTCATGTACATACACAGATATGATTCTGTTTTCTCCTTTCAAAATAGTGTATTTATTCTTTTGATCAGTTACACTGACTAGGTCTTTCAGAACGTTAAATTATAGTAAAAAGAGGAGTCATCCTTGTTCCCTTTCTGACTTCAGAGGGAATACATAGTTTTTTTATAAGGAAGTTTATCTTACTTTTGCATGTTCAATTCAAAATGAAAAGTCAGGGAGTTTAACATCCCACAGAATTTTAGAACTGTATTATTCTAAAGTAATTTAGCTCATCAAAATAAAAGATGAAATGGTAACATTCCTCAGTTCTGAATACAGTGCTAAACTCACTAGACCAACTTCCTGTCATAATAATTAAGTCCCCAAAGAACTACTACAATGAAATTACCTCACTCAGCAAGTTCCCCAGAACTAAATTAACTGGATTTTGTCAAAATAATCTATGCCCGGGGATGATTTTAAGTTTATTAATTAAGAGAAATTTTACCTTAATGGTTATTAAAATAGTTGAGTTTTATCACGTGATCAAGAATTTGGATTAGATCCTCCTTATGGCATAGTGTTCTTTCTACTGTTTTATCACAAGAAGACTATCGGAATACTCACGCAATTGCACGACAGCACTCTCTCCATTCGCTGCAATGTAGTGCAGTGTTTGTTCCCCATAGTAGGACGCTCCTGTCTTGTCAACATCTGTACTAGCTATTACTAACACAGCAGTAGCTACAACAGTAAAAACTTTGATTAGATTTTAAAACACAAATTAAACTAATGCTGATAAGAAAAAAATATTTTAAAATGTAACAGAGCACATTTTCATTATATAAGCACTAATATTCATTTTTTCTAAACATACAGGAATATGTCTCAATACTTGATAAATGAGATAAAATATAATTATCATACCTTTCTTATTCCATAGCATTGTAACCTTATCAGCTTTAAAGAAACTTTTATTAGCTAAAGCTGCATGAGGTCCATCAAAATTGGGGTACTGATACAATCTAACAAATGAAGGTGCACCCTTACTTCCTGGAACATAGACAGCCACCTGAAATACACACGTATAAATCATGACTTAGTTTTCTGAGGCATATAAACTAAGATGGACATGTTTTTACACTAAGAACCAGGAAAAGGTTTAATAACATTCCACATGAACAAAAACATAGAAATTACCTTGTATGGTTGGGGTCCAGGTGACAACACAAAATCATTAATTTTTTGCAAATGCAATTTATTTGCGATTGTGTCTGAAAAAAGCAAATAGTGTTAGATGGAAGAAAGAAGCTAATAGGAACATATTCAAATCTGAATGCATTATAGAAGATTAATGTAATTACTACTGATAGTATTCATTGAAGTCTCATGTAGGTAAGGCAGCACAGTAGAAAAAATGTGGAGTGGGAACACAGACCTACACTTGAATTCCTAACTAGTCACTTACTAGTGGGTGACCTTGGGTAAGTAACGGGACTGTACATCTAACTCCCACTGACTGATTTTAAGAGAACAGTGCTCTTTCTTATATAAATGGTACCACTAGGTAATCGAGTAGTAGTTGTGGGAATTTCTCTTTATAGAAGTAATACAGTTTATAAGTGATAGAGGAGGTGGGGAGACTTGGAAAATCATCCATTTGCAACCACTCATGAAATAATGGATCCAAGCACTGAACATTAATGTCAGCTAATCCTATGAAATTAAAGACCATAAGATGTTATGTGCTTCTTGATAAAAGAATTGAGCACCGCTTATAAGGTAGACTTGCCCTCATCTCCCCAAAAAAGAATCTGAAGCTAACCAGTTCTAGATCCAAGTAGCTATTTAGGGGACAGATGAACATGTTAAACTATAGGATTGGATACAATAGCAAAATTCAAGTACGAGAAAATATATGACAAGTACCCTTGTTTCTTTAACAATAAATCTCAAGGAGGGGGCAGAAGAGATGGAGAGGGAACCTATAGCTTAAAAGAAACTTAAAAGATATATATATCAATTTGCAATGAGAGGAACCTTATTTGGAGCCCAAGTTTAAAAAAAATTTGTAACATTTGTATTATTAGAATTTGAACACTGACCAGATATTTTATAATCTGTGATAATGGTATTGTGGCTAAGTTTTAAAAAATTAAAAAGCCCTAATCTTCAAAGACACATACTGAGATATTTATAGGGAAAATGATGCCATGTCTAGGATTTGCTTTAGCAGAGTAAGAAAGATGTTAGATAGAGAGATGTATGGATGAGGTAGGACTGGCAATGGGTTGAAGGTTACTGGGACTAGGTGTCTACTTTTATGTTTCAAATACTAAATAATAAAACATTTAAAAATTTTGTATCACAGAATTTCAACAACTAAACTCAGAAAGAGGTATACAAATGTCTTAATTTTATAGCAATTATTAGATAATAAAAGCTTATTATAAAAGAAAATCTTTGTTATAGAATTTCTTTAGTCAGCACTTAGGCTTAGAAAAGTTATTCAAATGAATTAATAGCAATCATTAAAATATTAACAGTATTTAGGAGAACCCTATGATGCCATATAAGGCAATAAAACTATATACATTTATAGTAAATAATAAACTTATTTCATCTATCTTTCCATACTAAAATTGTTGTTTTCAAAGAAGTGAACTTCGTTGTTAACATTTCGGGCACAGATAGTTTCATCTTCCGACCAAGATGGACACCTATGTTGAAAAGAAAGAATATAAACAAAATTTAGATAGGTGTAACCTCACATATTAACACACTGAAGTTGGTGATATTGCTTACTATTTAAGGAAAAACACTTATAAATATGATGTCAAGTCAGATCCTAACAGCATTTATAGTAGAAAGATATCATTCTTTTTCATTCAAATACTAAACAAAAGAAAGATCAAGTTTTTCCTCTATTACATTCCCACATACAAAATCCCTAAAGATCAAGATTTTGGTCTGACAAATAATTTTCTATATTAGTACCTGAGAAAAAAATATTATATAATGAAGATATTTAAAAGAGCTTGTAAATAATTAGTATTTTAAAGCATTTATTTACCAATTTTGCATTTTTTTCTGGATGAAAGACTTCAAACATGTACCAGTTTTCACATCATACAGTTGTAAGTTGGGTATCCCAGCTGTGCCATCTTTAGAAGCTAAAATAAAAACAAAATTTTTTTTTCGCAGTAATTGTCTCCTAACATTAGTAAAAAGAATTCATTCTTAGAACTTTGAGTAAGATTATAAAAATCAAGTAAAAGAGTTCCTGTAAATCAACTTTCCCTTTTAGCTTTAATTATGGATTTAATCATCCACTCCTAAAGCCATGACAACATGACAGCTGTTTAAGCAAAAGTTCAGTTTTGTGTGTGTGTGTGTTTTTTAAGATTTTATTTATTTATTTGATAGAGACAGACCACAAGCAGGAGGGAGAGGGAGAAGCAGGCTCCTTAGTGAGCAGGGAGCCCGACACGGGGCTCAATCCAGGGATCATGACCTGAGCCAAAGGCAGACGTGTAACCGACTGAGCCACCCAGACACCCCAAAAGTTCAGCATTTCTGAAATGCGTTAATTACTATAGATTTTAAGAATACTTAAGAGACTTGATTATTAAGTTTGACATGGTTTGCAGTTAAATGGATTAAATTCTCTTATTATGAAATCTTGTGTCTGTAAGTCACACACACAAACACACAAAGCTTCATAAACTACTCGAGATTCTCAATTTCCCTTTTATTTTCTTAGAAATGAAGATTCACTCAAGTCTATGTCTCTTGGAAGAATAAACCTAGAGGTTTATTAACCCAACAATGGACTATTATATATTTAACTCAACAATGCCCACATTACTAAAACATGTTTAAAAAGTCCCTATACCAGTTCTACATTATTATTCATCTATGAAGCACAGCCATATAAAATGCTCATGTAACATACTATCTTATCTTTTTTAGACGTGTTAAAAAATGGCACACAATTTCCTACTCTTTGTCACAGCATACACATTTCTTACATGTTGTGTCTATTGTACTTCCTCTTTCATTGACAATGATTATTGAAAAGGTTTTTCATTTAAGGGTCATTATTATCCTTAATTTTTGAGATCTTCTCCATCCAGTGGTTATTCACTTGAGCTTTTTCTTTTTCTCTATCTCATGATGGATCTTTTCACTAACCTGAAATTACTTAAAGTACATTATATTGGGGCAATACAAGATTCACTGTTCAGTAGAGATATTCACAAACACTATTTACTATCTAATGATTAATTACTCTCTTATAAGGTTACAAACCCTCTCTTTTTCCCCCCACTGAATCGAATTGGTCCTGTCAATATTTTTACAATTGGAAAATACTTACTAGTGTAAGGCTGCCACGTTGCCAGGATAGTGTTTTTTGGCGAGAACTCAAGGCAAACTGCCTTTGGGAGGTCGAAGGAGTGCAGCAGTCCCTTGTTAGTGACATTGATAACATTTATTCTGGTTTCAAAAGAAATTACTTCAGCAATGAAATACTGTTTTAAAATAGCCAGCACTATCCAAAACATTCATGCCTCTTTTCAAATACAGATCGCTATAAGGTGGTCATTTTCATAAAAATCAATTTTCAGTTAATGCTAGAAAATATCCCAAAAACACCTTAACAACAACAACAAAAACCAAGTGTACATTTTACCAAAATGTCCCTATGTAAGGCTGGTATTGGGAAATACAGACTTAGTAGAAGGATATAATAGATGATTCCATTTTTAGCTGAAAAGAAAACAACAGGCCTTTAAGTGGACACAGAGCTAACCTACAGATAACCTGAGGTGTAGCAAACCAAGGGAAAACAGAGGTGCTAAACCAAAAGTATTTTTTTTAATTTGACTAAATGGAAGTTTTAGCAGCTGTGAAATCATCAAGGAGACTTTTGATGTCTATTAAAATCTCAGAAGCAATCTCCAAAAGATAAGACTAAGAATTATGATAATGATAAAAATTATAATAATTGTATAATAAAAGCAGTTCCCTTTTTGGATACTTCCTATGAACCATGTTCTGGTCTAACCACTTTATGTACATTTTCTCATTTAATCTTCACAAGAGACTTAGAAGATATGTATTATCATCTCCATTTTACAAATGGTAAAAGTGAGGCTTAGAAAACTAAATGATTTGATGATTTGTCCAAGATCATACTACTGAAAAATGCCAGAGTCAAGTTTTAAAACCAGTTTGGCTTGACTTATCATATGTACTCTTTGGGGTAAGCAAAAAAAATGGCACTCCATCTTACTTGAGAAATTGCTTAAAGTTACTTTGTTCTACTCAAGTTTGTGCCACTGGTTTAAGATAAGCAGAAATTGGTAAGAATGAACAATTACTGCATACTGTTTAAACACACACACACACACAGGATTCTTCACAAATTATATAAATTACGTATTTTAGAATTACATGAAACTTTTTTTTGTTGCTGTTGATAAGCTTTAATACTTAGTTTAATAAAGAGTATTTATTCACACTAAAAAACTCCACATATTTAAGGAAAAATCAGTTATAGTTTCTGATTGATTAACTACGACCTCAGCAAAGACCACAATCAATACACTACATCTGTTTCTCTTGCCCCCAGGAACATTATCTGTTGCTGTGGCCACAGCACTTTAAGGAAATAAATGCTAGAAACAGGAATAGAAAATATCTATTTAAAAGATGGACACAGGGCTGCCTGGGTGGCACAGCGGTTGAGCTTCTGCCTTTGGCTCAGGGCATGATCCCGGCATTATGGGATCGAGCCCCACATCGGGCTCCTCCGCTATGAGCCTGCTTCTTTCTCTCCCACTCCCCCTGCTTGTGTTCCCTCTCTTGCTGGCTGTCTCTGTCTCTGTCAAATAAATAAAATCTTTAAGGAAAAAAAAAAAAGATGGACACAACAAATGGCACATATTAAAAGGGTTCAGAGTTGAATCCAATAGAAAGCCAAGTGGGGATATGAAATATATAAAACTAATAATTTTGAAGGTCAAAACAGATTTATTCAACCAACTCTAAGCTAGTAGAATAAGGAATACCTCAAAAAGATAATAGACAATGAAAGGAAGTATGGTATGCCCCTTTAGAGAGTAAATTTCTATTAACTCATTACTCATAGTATAAACTAAAATATAGATTTTAAAAGATAAAACTCAAAACTGACAATAGGTTACACCAAAAATAAGAAAATTTGAGAGTACATTCTTTGGGACTAAGACTGTCTGTTAATATTGTGGATAAGACCCAATATGATTATATATATATATATATATATATTTTTTTTTTTTAAAGACTGTATTCATTCGAGAGAGAGAATGTGAGCAGGAGGGGGGAGCAGAGGGAGAGGGACAAGCTGACTCTACACCACACGCAGACCCCAACACTGGGCTCGAGTCCAGACCCTGAGATCATGACTTGAGCCAAAATCGAGAGCTGAATGCTCAACTGACTGATCCATCCAGGCACCTCCAATATGATTATATTCTTAACAATTTATGAATAATAGTGTACTGGTTGGATTCAATAACTTAAAAAAATAATAAAGTGACTAACATTTTTAATTACAAAAACTAATTCTACCAGCTACCCAGAGTCATAAAAAGTCAATCATCTAAAAAAAAAAGTGAATCAATACTATCTTTTTAGCATTAATTTTTAAAAAATCATGTGTTTAATCCAACCTGACTTCAGAATCCATCACCACTGTGTAACGAACAACATTTAAAATGTACTTTTCATACTAATGCATACATTTTCTCCATTTTAAAAAACCTGGTTAAAAACAACAATAAAAATAACTTTAAATCAAGCAACAGGGATGCCTGGGTGGCTCAGTCAGTTGAGCGTCTGTCTTCAGCTCAGGTCATGATCCAGGGTCCTGGGATCGAGTCCCGCATTGGGTTCCCTGCTCAGCGGGGACCCTGCTTCTCCCTCTGCCTGCCGCTCCCCCCATGTGTACACCTTCTTTCTCTCTGAGGCAAATAAATAAATAAAATCTTAAAAAAGAGAGAGAGAACATAGAAAAAGATGTAAAAAAAAAAATTAAGCAACAAATATTTAGGCATTTTCCTGGTTCTTTGAACTGAAATGTTGTAGTGACTATGGAAAAATTAAAAGAGTGATTTTCTTAGTGAAATTATGAGTATTTAATCAGACTACTTTTTTTCTGCAAAACCGGTTTTGTAATCTGATTATATTATGTAATATAGACTATACTAATATACTTTAGAATGATTTATAAAATACTTACATGACATATTTTTATACATTAAAAAAACTCATAGAAATAACTGTAGACAGTTGTTACTAATTTAATAGCAAAGATATAAGTATCTAAGTCTAAGGTAAACAAACGAAGAGTTATTCTCTAAGTGTTAGTGCAGAACTTAAGAAACCCTAACCAATAATGTAGAGCACTATTTAAAACAACTTCTCAGCTTCTCCAGCATTAAATTAATTGCCCCTTTTCATATATTACTTTTTAACCCTAAGAAACTAGCTAAGTCAAGTCATGGCACATAAATAGAAGCTAGTAACTTCAGAGTTCTATGGGAGATGCATTGGAGATAATACCTAACTACATCATGACATTAAAAGATGGGCTTCATTAATGATACCCAACACATATTATTCAAATAATGCCACTTGTTTTATACTGATGATACACACATAAAATATGTTATATAAAGAAACACTAACTTTTCTCCGTTGCCCCAGGCAAACAAGGTGCCATCCTTACTAAAGGTATAGACTTTGCAATTTTTCCCAGATTCCCTGAAAATGACAAGAAAAAAAGTTTAATAAGCATTAATACTTTTCAAAAAAATATGGTTAAAAATTTACAATTTTACTACTAATTTAATGATTATAAACTTACATAAACTTAAGTAATTCCAAAATGCTTTAGTCTACCAAATGCCTTATCTCTTAAAATGCAGTGCCAACAACCACTGTAAAGTAAGGTGGAAATTGATGTTACATCAACAGATCAATCTTAAGAAGAAAACAGAGCCCTTTTGGGTGAATAACTAGTTTGCGTGAGAACTCAAAAATGTAAGTGAACGTGGAAGTCACTAGCTGTCAGCCCTAATCTTGAGAGGGTTGAAGGATTTCAATATGGAGACTGTGTGAAGAATGCCCCAGATCACCTGCATAACAACATAACTATGGACGGAATATCCTCAAGTAGCCATGAAGTGTCCCTGGATTTGAAGGACAAAGGTCTTCCATCAATTTCTGATGTATAGAGACAGGAAGTATAACAACAGTAAGTGTGGATACAATACTCTCTATAAAAATAGACCTAGGAAATCAGACTTCTTAGCAATATTCTATCCAATGATCAAAACTCTAAGTGCTGTATCTCTCAGCTGGAGATGGCTACTAGGAGTACAACTCCCAGTGATAAGGAACACAAACAGAAATGTGGATGTGGGCACACGTAGGCTGTCCATATGTGTAGTCACAGAAAACCAGAACTTCATAGCTAATAACCATTTAAATTATTAAATAACAAGCACTGAGAACTGACCAGTACAACCCCCTTAAACTGGATACTATCTTTACATTATTAATTCACCTAAAGATGACATTTGTGTTTCTGCAATCACATAATAACGGTAGCTTATACTCAGCATGTAGTTACTGAAACATTATTTTTGTCCTCTTCTCACATAAACAACTATGACCATCCTACACTTGTGCTGCACCTTATTTCGTTTAATACCCAATCCTTGGATATCCAGGTTTTTAAAAAATCCCCATGTCACTCTAGCGTGCAGCCAAATTTGAGAACCACTCATCTAAAAGCTTGACTAGAATCAGGTTGTTTTTTATTTCAACCTGCATAGAAGTTAAGTATCATGTAGTTCCCATTACTACCCACCAGGAGACACGTACTGTCTCCTTGTTCTACTCTTAGTGATGCTGAGACTGTGCTGGACTCATTACGTATGTGCCTGCTCAGACTCACCTTACCTTTCCTGCTTCCAGGCATCAGTTATTCAATGAAGAGACCTGGCCACCTCATCTCCTAACACCACTGGCTGTCTCAGACTCTCTAGGAGTGAGGGCCACATTTTAGCACGGCTTTTGCTATGCCTATTGCAGTAGCAGGAAGAGGAGTTCCAACACTCAAATTCGACCTGAATAGACCAAAAGAAGCTCCGGCTGCAGATACATTTCTTACGCTTCCTCTCCACAACTGAATGTTCTGAGGCACAGTGGTTCCTTATAGCCTCTCCAGAGACATTTTGCATGACCAAGCAGCCTGGCTATATTTTGTGAATCTGTGGTCACCTCAGTGCACCTCACAGTATATTTGCTTTCACATCTTCCTTGACTTATTCCCTTCTCTTCGTCCTCCCCCGCCAATTCCTGCTGCCTTGGGATTATACACCCCAGTGAAGGGCATGCAGCATAAAAGCTCTAACACAGACTTGTTTACTAGAGCAGTGCTTTTCAAATATCAACATGCATACAAATCACCTGAGGATCTGGTTAAAACACAGGTTCTGATTCACTAAGCTGAATCAGGGAGTGAGATGTTGTATTTCTGCACTGGCTCAAGGTGAAGCCAATACAGCTGTTCGTGGGCCCATACTTCCTGTATCATGGTTCTAGAGAACTGGGTCTAGTAAAAAATTGGGCAACAGATTCAGGTGATGTCAGCCTTATTATATAGTTCCCCATCGACAGTTCATCTAACAATTTCAGCATCTTTTGATGATCATTTGCCCAGATCAGTAGTTCTCAAAGCAGGGCCCCCAGACTTGCAGCTTTGGCATTACTGGAAAACTTGTTAAAAATTCCAATTCTTGGACCCACCCCAGATCCAAAGAATCAGAAAATCCGGGGAAGAAGCAGCAATCTGTGTTTTACCAAGCTCTTCAGATGATTCTGATGCATGTTAAAATCTGAGAACCACTGACACATGATTTCTTTAAGATTACAATGATTATCTAATCCCATCATTCCTTTTGTATTAACTGGAATTCTCCTATAAATAAGATTTCCTCATCAATAATTTGTTTACTCTGAAAAACTATTTGTACGGGAAAGGCAAAATAAATGCTTGACTCCTTCTCTTGATTTATCAGTTTTCAAAGTAATGAATGAGGACCCCGTCAACCTCCAATGCTGACCAATAAGATTTGGAGAGAGAGGAATTTTGGGGAGAGTGTTTATATACTTGAATGTCTTAATCCTTTCAGTCATGATTCTTCCCAATGCTCAAAATGTCCCATCTTAAGTTAGTGTGAACCCCCTAAAGTTGATTCCTATGACCCTTTAACAAAGTCCTGTTTGTCTTTTATAGCTTCCTTGCTTTTTGGCCCAAGATGTCTCTAGCTCAATCGGTATGTCTTCTGTTCTAGACCTAAAGTCAGTTGCTTCTGCAAGGAACTAGTTCCTGTTAGTAAAGAATGGTGTTTTAAGATCACAATCAAGCTAAAGGCTTGAACTCAAATATACTAATGTCTACATTTTTTCTTTTAAACATGCTGAAGCTATTATTTTCAAATCTAAAGATCGATCATTTTTCTTGATAAAGAATATGCATTCTTTCCATCTTCTGTTAATATTATATAACACACCCCAAGAAACCAGCCTATCTGTTCTTCCTTTTTTGTTCAGAATATGACAATAACAAAAATAATTTAGGATGTATCATATAGTTCCCTATAACATCAGTCAACAATATAAACCATACCTTGGAAACAAAGCACTTTCTGTAAAATGTGGTGGTCCATTTACCATGTACAGTCCTTCTGATCCTCGGACTAAAGAAACAAAATGGAAAGAACCACCATTAGTTTGTTAATAAATACTCAGTAATCACAAATATTTTAAGAAACAAAAAGCTTTTGGGGTGCCTCGGTGGCTCAGTCGGTTAAGCGTCTGCCTTCAGTTCAGGTCCTGATCCAGGGATCCTGGGATCAAGTCCCGCATTGGGCTCCCTGCTCACTGGGGAGGCAGCTTCTACCCCCAGCTCATGTACTCTCTCACTATCTCTCTCTCAAATAAAGAAATACAATCTTAAAAAAAAAATTTTCAAAGTATCATTGAAATTACTAAACATTTCATAGAACTATAGAATGTTAGCATTAAAAGGGTACATTTTTCAAAAAACTAATTTTTTTTAAAAAGGGTACATTTTTCTTAACCCTATTGCATGAAATCATGCAACTACTGAGAAATCAATAGGTAAAATGCAATGGAATGAATGTTTATCCCCCCACCAAGTTCTCATGTTGAAACCCTAATCCCAATGTGATGATGGTTTTTGGAACTGGGGCCTTTTGGAAGCAATTTGATCATAAGTAGAGACCTCATGAATGGGATTAGTGCCCTTCTAAGAGCCCCAGAGAGCTAGCTAGCTTTCTTTCTGCCATGTAAAGCTACAATAAAAAGTTGGCAGTCTGCAACCTGGAAGAGGAATTATTAGAAAACAGGGTGGCTGTGTGCTTTATACAAAAAACAAAAAAAACAAAAAACATAAAAATACAGAATATATTCAAAGTTCTTAAAAAAATGTAAGGCACTATTAATATATTTACAATTTCTCAAACTAAGAGGACAAGTGGGATGAGACACATTCATTTACTAAGTTCCCAGTAACAGTAATATCCTAAAAAGTAAAATGGAAACAGAGTTCAAGATTAAGCAAAAACATCAACAGAATTAATTATATATTTTTATTTTTAAAAAAAGATTATTTATTTATTTGACAGAGCAAGTGAGCACAAACAGGGGGAGCAGCAGGCAGAGGGAGAGGGAGAAGCAGGCTTCTCACTGAGCCTGATGCAGGGCTCGATCCCAGGACCCTGGGATCATGACCTGAGCTGAAGGCAGACATTTAACAACTGAGCCACTCAGGCACTCCACATTAATTACATATTTTTAAATGACTGAATCAGAAGCTTCTAAAGCTGAATCAAAGAAATTGATTCGTTCATCTGAAAAATGTTTACTGAGTAAAAAATAAAAACTACCTCCCAGACCCTCTGCTGAGTACCAGAGATACAACCGGGAAGAAAATCAGCCCTGTCCCTGACCTCATTAATCACATAATTAGTCAAATACACGGAATTCTGTTAAGTGTGCTTAGTGCTACAAAGTAATGATCTATGGGGCTAATCCAGCGAATAACAGGAGTTTTGATCTAAAAATGGAAGATCAGGGAAAGTGTCCTTGAATACAGGATTTGTGTGCAGAGATCGGGAGGATAGGTAGCAGTTAACAAGCAAAGAGAACAGGAACAAGTGCAAAAACTCCATGGCAAGAGAGACGACAGAGCATCAGAGGAATGTAAAGAAGGCCTTTATGGAAGTAACTGGAGCTGGAGAAGCAAACAGGGCTCAGACCAAGCATGATCCTGTGGCCTAAGTTAGGCAACACTGGTCTGTAGCCTAAGGTGGGAAACTTCAAAAGGGTTTTAAGTGAATTTCCAGAACCAGATTTGCATTTTGAAAAGGTCAATCTGGTCCAGTGCAGAGAATAAACTGGAAGAGAGTAAAAGTGGGTAAGACTTTTCAAGACAGTTCTGCAGAGGTCCCATAAGAGAGTATGGAAACTTGGACTGGTGGGGAGCAGTGGAAATGGTGAATGAGTGTTGAATATTTAGGAGATAAAACTGGCAGAACTTGGTGGTAAGTTACTATTTTATCAGCTACAATTCTTGCTAGCAGCAACAGTTTAAGCTCTGAATAGAAGAGAAACTTAGACTGAGGTTCATGGTTTAATTCTATCTGCTTCCGTTTCTGCCAGCTGTTCACAAATCTTCCATTCTTCTCTTTACTGAGAAAGAAGCAAAACTGGTAAATAGCGGTCACTCTTGGCTCCATTTCCCTTCTCATTAACAATGATTTTCTACCTGAGAATTAACTAGCTCAATTTTCAGATATTGAAAGTAATATAACTTACAGTCCCAAAGTAAGTAATTTAAAGTCAGAAAGTTATTAAGGAAAAGAAGCACTGATGAGTAAGACAAAAACCTATACCCTCACGGAGCTTCCATTCTAGTGGCGGGACATAAGATAAATAAACACGTAACTAAATAATGAGTTTCTTGTTAAATATCCACAAGTATGCAAGTCGATACCATGTTTCCTCACATGCAGAGCACTAGGCGGAATTGTCGAACTGTTGCAGGTCATTTGGCCTTGACTAGAATGAAGCCCGGCAAAGTGTTCTGCATATATCAAGATCTTAACTCCTAACAATACACGGCTTACAAGGCTCTATATGATCTGGTCCCTGCACAGCTCTATGTGCTAGGCATTAGGGATTTAAAAAAAATGAATCCATAACTGCACTCAAGACAATAATTTCAAAGGAGCTCAGGCTATCGCTGTGCCTTGACTGAAACACTGAAGTTACCTATTTTAAAAATCTCGAATGACATTCAAATACATTTTGTGCCAGAAAATGTCTCCTAAAAGATTTTAAAACTACGAACTATAATTCTCATCACTTAGAATCAAAATTCTCTTACTACACAGGCAAAATAGTGCTATTTCTCGTCACCAAATCATTTGCTGTAGTATCATGTATAACACATTAGCATTTAGAAGAAAATAGGCCATCCTTTTCTTAATACTATAATAATGGTTTTAACAAACATTTATTTGAGGGATCAATAAAAAGTGAATTTACCAAACTAGGGAGTTTAGTTACCAAATTAGACATTATTACTAGGTTACATAAAATTGTGTCAGCCTAATGAGGTGCCTCCCACAAGATGCTACTGCAAATTTAACACATTAAGGGCTCTCTTATTTACATACAGGCCTAGGAAAATAAAAGAGCATATTGTCAGTGAAGCCCCAAGGAAGCTGCTGTGTAATTAGAAAACGTGCCATATGATGATGCAACCACACCATGTTGTCGCCTTAACCGCTAGCCCTGAGAACATATGCCTGAAGTGACTGGCAAAAAAGAAAAAACAAGCTTTATCGACCTCATCTCAGCTTCTCGTGCTCTCATGAACTTGTAACTAGTGACCCTGGTCCTCCATATTTGTTCACTTTGCTGTTATCACCAACCACAACGTTTACTTGGGGTGAAATTCAAAGTTTTTGTACATTATACAGCTGACCCTTGAACAACACAGGGGTTAGGGGTGCTGAATCCTGTGTAACCGAAAATGCAAGAATAACCTGACTCCCCCAAATATTTAACTACTAATAGCCTACAGCTGACCAGAAGCCTTACTGATAACATAAATGGTCAATTAACACATATTTGTGTATGTATTATTTATTATATTCTTACAATTGAATAATCCACAGAAAAGAAAGTGTTAAGAAAATCGTAAGGGAAATAAATTTACAGTGTTGTACTGTATTTTAAAAAAATGTATAAATGGACCTGCACAGTTCAAACCCATTTGCTCAAAGGTCAACTGGACTAAAGTGGTAGCTATACTGGAGAACCCATGAAGGTAGCCTTCTGACCAGAGCAGTGGGAACTTTCAGACCATTCAGGGCAACCAGTACAGGTTTTCCTTTTCTAAAATTTCTATTTCGTATCTACTTACCAAACTAAGACCGGTGGAAAACTCCAAAGGATCTACTATAGACTGTTTACCACTCCCCTCATTCAAATGTTGAAACTTAATCCCTCATGTGGTGGTATTTGGAGATAGGCCTTTGAGAGGTAATTCGATGAGGGCAGCAGAGCCCTCAGGAATGGGATTAGCACCCGTATCAAAGAGACTCCAGGAAGCTCCCTTGCCCCTCCCCCTATGAGGACACAGCAGACCTGGGCTGTCTGTGAACCAGGGAGTAGACTCTCAGGGACACCGCATCTGCCAGTACCATGGAGCAGACTTTCCCAGACTGCAGAAGTATGGGAAATAAATGTTGTTTAAGCCACCTACTCTATGATATTTTTGTTACCGGAGCCAGAATGGACTAAGACAGAACAGGAGTGAGGAACAAAAACTACTTAACTCACACTCTTTCATACAGATTGTTAACTCAAAATCTTAAAAGGCAACACTTGACAGAAAAGTCAGTGTGAAAGTGTCACTCTTGAGTGTCACTCAAGTAGCAATCAGTCTCATGTGGTTTTCACTTCCTCGTTTCAGTGTGTTTCTGGAGAAGAAAAATCTTCAGTCAAATTGATCAACTGCTTTTCAACATGCACATGTTCACATTCTAAATAAAGAACAGTTTTAAAACAAAAATCCGAAAGTTGTACATTCTGATTCCATTTATATAACTCTTGAAATGACAAAATTACTGAGGACAGATCAGTGGATGCCCATGGTTAGAGGTGGAAAGAGGGTCTGACTATAAAAGGGGAGCATCTTTTTCTTCTTTTTCTAGAGAGAAAGAGCATGTGTCCAGTGAGGGAGGTGGTGGTGCAGAGAGAGAACCTTAAGTAGGTTCCACATCCAGGACAGAGCCTGACATGGGGCTTGACTTCACCACCCTGAGATCATGACCTGAGCTGAAATCAAGAGTCGGACGCTTAACTGGATGAGCCACCCAGGCGCCCCAGGGTAGCATCTTCTTTGTGATGATGGAGCAGTTCTATATTCTGACAGTGGTGGTTACATGAATCTACATACGTGATAAAATTTCTTAGTACCATATACACACACAAACTGGTGAAATCCAAATAGGGATTATAGTTTAGTACATACTACTGTACAAGCACCGATTTGCAGGTATTAATAATGTACTATGGTTATACATTATCACTGGAGAAACCTAGATGAAGGGTACATGAGAACTCCCTTTATTGTTTTTGTAACTTCTTCTAAGTCTTAAATTATATCAATATATAAGGCTTTTTAAAAGACCATCATTTTTAATAATGTTTGTTCACAATATGGCAAGAAATTAAACCAATCAAAAGTTTGGGGAAAAGTTTTTCTTTTTTTTCCTTCTTTTTTTTTTTTTTTTAAAACAGATTTTATTTATTTGAGAGAGACACACAGAGGGACAGTGAGAGGGAAAAGGAGACTGCCCACTGAGCAGGGAGCCCGATGTGGGGCTCGATCCCAGGACCCTGAGATCATGACCTAGCTGAAGGCAGACGCTTAACCAACTGAGCCACCCAGGTGCCTCTGGAAAAGTTTTTCAACATTTCTCAAGAATGGATTTACTTGGGAACACCGAACAAAAGTGTTTCATTAAAATAAAAAATTGAATAGATCAAGATTTTGTACTAAGGTAAAAACAAAGTCCATGAAACAAAAGTACAAACCACAGCTACTTTAAAACTGGTGAAACTGTTGGTTTTATTCTTTATACCAGATATGTCTATTTTAGGGGAACTAATTATCAATTGAATTCATCATAAAAATAATATTGAGTCACTACAGTCTTGTTTGTACATATAAATCACTATTTAAACCAAATATTTTATTTCATACGTTCTTACACAGAAGCATAACTATGAAAAAGTGCTGTAAGACATTTTGGAACACTAAGATACTTTACTAGATTTAATCAGTTTGAGTAACTTATACAAGAATAAATGGATATACAAAGTGTGTTAGAAGACACACAAAATCAGATTCATAACAGAACATAAACTATATCACAAGTTAATAAAAGCAAAAATAAATATGGATTCAAAAGTTCAATAACGAAAACAATTTTTCTACATATGACTTTCTAATGAGGAATTTATTTTAATTAGAAGTGACTGAATGTGCAGTACCTATCAATGTAGGACAATAACTCCATTTTGAAAAAATTACCTCAGTGGCCTCAACCAGATTAGAAATACAGGTTTCACGTAATAAGCTGATTAGAAATATGGGTTTCACATAAGGGCCACTGTTTTATATGCCTGGCATCCAGGACCCACCTTTTAGAAGACTCTAATTTTCCAGGGGAAACTATCCAAGGGTGAGAATATAATTTGGTCCTGGTGATTCGATTAAAAATTGACTGATTCAAAGATGAGCAAGATCCAGCCGAGCCAAGCCAAAGTCAACCAGCATTGAGACTGGCAAAAAAATGTGCTTTCCTTTGGGGCTGCTGAGCTGGTTGAATGTAAATATGGAGAATGTTAGCTTGAGAATGAATTTTGTTTTAAATATTTATTTATTTATTTGAGAGAAAGAGCGCACACATGCAACCTGGAGGGGCAGAGGGAGAGAAAGATGGAAAGAATCCCAAGCAGACCCCCCCAGCCCAGAGCACAGAGCCCACAGTGCGAGGCTTAATCTCAGGACCCCAAGACCATGACCTGAGCTGAAATCGAGTCAGATGCTCAATGGATTGAGCTACCCAGGCGTGCTTTGGCTTTGTGTCATTTCCAATTAAAAGTTGTAACTAACAAAATTTACTGTCCAAATTAATTTAAACTCCAAAATCCCATGAGTTTAAGTTTAAAAAAAGATGTTGGAAGTAAAAGAATCTATTACTGGCTGAAATATCTACACTAACAATGCTTAAAAAATTAACCAGTGTGTTCAAGTAAAAGAAAAATGGACCATGGATTTAAATGACTAAATACAATCCTGATTCTGCTAATTTGCAATGTGAATCTCTTTGGGCCTCTATGAATATGAGAATATGAGGAAAAGAATGACTATCTCACCTTTAAGCTCTTACGAAGTCCTTGATTTTAAGCATTGTAAGAAAACTGTCATTCTTAGTTAATCTCACTATAAATGAAGTGATTATCCTTCATTATTTTATTCCTCCATCAAACATCTAGAGTGTCTATTGTTCACCATGCACTGTACCTGGTACTGAGAAGATAGGGATGAGTAAAACTTTGCCCCCGCCACCAAGGAGTTCACAGTCTAGCAAGGCAGAAAAGCATCTAAACAATCAGATAATTAACCTATGTGGAAAAAAAAAATTCAAATATATATGAGGTAAAAAAAATAGCCTGGGATTGACTGATCATCTGGGAAGAGTGAAGAAAAACTTCAAAAAGCAATGATGTTTGAAATGAATTTTAAAAGATGAAAAGATGTAAGCCAAATTAAGAGGAACAGGATAGTCCTAGACTGAAGAGGTAGACTTTTTGAGGGTTTTATAAGCAGTTCAATATTGATGAAGCACAAAATACGGTGGGGGACAAGGAGATGCAAAGAGCTCTTCAAGGATTATGAAGGGTTCCATATGCTATGCTAAACAGGATGGAATTTACCCTGTTAGCACTGAGAAGACCCTGTAAGGATTTTTAAAGGAGAAAATTTATCAGATAAGTTTAATGTACTCGTTTTTACTAGAGTTCAAATAAGCATTCCAAAACTGTGAATAACATACTAGTTATCTTCATGAAGCTAAAGAAAAAAATTCATTTAATTACGTAATTATGCCTTTTAAACAGCATCTGCCTGCCATAATCATCTAACAAATTATGTCAGTATTTGATAAATATCTGATGGACTGCAGTAGCCAGATTGATATGAGTGGATGTGGTGCTTAATAATAAAGATGTTAAAATGTAGAATGGGAAAAAGTGCAAAAGTCTTTTAAGGTTCCTTTCAAGTCTCAGGGGACATAACCCCCTTCCTCAAAAGTAGGCAATCTTTCTGTTAATGACTTTTTCCTTCCGTGCAAGCTATCCATGACTTTAAAAAAGCCTCTATTCTTTTCTCTCCCAACTTTCCTCTCTTTATTTGATACTCATATGAGAATCCCAACCACTACCGTGGTCCAGTCTTCCCGGACACAGTCCAAGACTAAGTTAATTATCTTTTCCAAAATTATAAACTCTGCCTCCTCTTCAAAATCTCAGGAATCCTCTCATGTTCAAATTCGAAAAAGCTCACAATCATTTCAACATCAAACGTTGCTAGATCACTTCTATAATGCTCACTGGTACAACCCCAGAGCACACTTTTATCACTTTAAATTTACACTACCACAGCTCTACCCTCTCTATCCGGTCCTACAAATCTCATTAAAGCAAGCAGCGCAGAATTGGGTATTACTTAAGTCCAGGTGTATTTAATGTGTGTGCTCATCCTAGGGACTTATTAAAGAGATAAACGATTTCTCACTGTCAACAAGGTCTGTCACCAGTTAAGGGTTCGTATAAAACCAGTGTTGTACACCCGGGGAAACAAATTAAACAAGCACTTTCCGATCTTATTTTCCTTCCTCAATTCCAGTGGAACTTGAAGCGACGGGGAGGAATGATGGATGGGCCAAAAGGGAGGGGAATGCTGGAGCCCAGACGCGGGGGCCTCACTTCCGATTGCCACGCTACACCAAGCAACCCAAAAGGCCCTCTAGCTCTTCTACAACCCACAAGGAAAGGTGGATCAGACACCAATGTTTCTCGAGTTATCCCCAAGAGCAAAGACATAAAAACAAACTGCTCTGAAAAACAGTCCCTTGCTCGTTCAGGACTTACCTGTCAGGAGCGGCGTGGACGGCGCCATCTTGTCCCGGAAAGAGAAACCCACGCGCTTGGGTCAGAGTTCACGAGGGCCAAACCCGGCCCCTACACGTCTCCTCAGGCGTGGAAACCGCGCATAGCTGTTTCCGGTATCACAAGCCTCGGGGCCAATTCACTTCCGGTTGGAGAGAGCCCCAGAAAAGGAGCCCGAAGGCGCACGCGCAGCTCCGGACAACGCTTTAAAGAGCGTCGGGGGGTTGGGTTAGGGCCCGTGCGCCCGCCTTCGTCCTCTTTCTGCTTCTGTTTTAGCAGGCGGAGCTCACACTTCCGCGGGGTGGAGCCCGTCCAGTGCTGACGTTGGCAGCCGAACCTGAAGTAGTTCGACGCTGCGGACAGCGCTGCCCGGTTGTTGCGTTGCATTTCCTTCCTCTTTCCCTCCACGCTCCCGGCGGCGGCCAGAGCGGCGGCGCAAGAATATCCCGGCGGCCTGCTGTCGTCCCGCGCGCCCGCCTCTCGGCCGGCCAGTCCGGCGTCGTCAGTCACTCGGAGGCCCGCGCCCCGTTAGCGCTCGGCACTCGCGCTCGCCTAGCCCAGGCCCAGCGGCCGGAGCTAGCGCCCCGCCTGAGAGCCTCCTAGCTCCGGCGACGCAGGCACCAGGAGCAGAGCGTCGAGGCGGCCCAAGGGGAGGCGAGCGAGCGAGTCCAGGGGGTGGCTGGGCAGGTGGTGGCGCCGGGAAGATGGTCGCCAAGCAGCGAATCCGTATGGCCAACGAGAAGCACAGCAAGAACATCACCCAGCGCGGCAACGTCGCCAAGACCTCGGTAAGGAAAGAGCAGGCGCCCCTCGGTCCAGCAACCTGGGCTCAGGCCCGGGTCGCAGGGCCGCGTCGAGTTCTCCCCCAGACCCGAGGCTAGGGGACCGAGGCCACAAGCTGGACGCTAAGTTGGCGGGGGCAGGCTGGGGGGAGGGGGTTTGGGAAGGTGGGTGCTGGAGCTTGGCGGTTCGGGAACGGAGAGGAAACCTGTGAGTTGAGAGGACCTGGTCACCTGGCCCGAGGTGTAGGCTGCAGGAGCCCGGGGTCGGAGCGGGGTTTTGCATTTGAAAAGGGAATTTTCATTTTTGCAGAGAAATGCTCCCGAAGAGAAGGCGTCTGTAGGACCCTGGTTATTGGCTCTCTTCATTTTTGTTGTTTGTGGTTCTGGTAAGTGTTTTGGGGCTACGATTGGGTAGGGCGTTGGATGTAGGGTTTGGATGACGTGGTGACCCATCAGTGGTGAATCGTACCAGCGTAGTTTTCAACTCACCTGCCGGGAGCCCCACATAAGTCTCTTTCATCCGAACGAATTCCTTGTCCCACATATGTACAGAGGGGGTGCTCCAGAAACTTCTCACAGCTTGATTTGTGCTCACAGGAGATCAGAAAACGAGGTCAGATCCTGTTAGTAAAGATCAAGTTGGAAGAAATTTAGACCAAAACAAAAAACCCTCATGGAATGAGAATTCAGAATGTTTTGCAGTCTCATTATCCATACATTTGCAAAAAGCTTAGGAACGTGTATGCATGGACGTTGAACTTAATTTAACGTGTCCCAGAATCTAATGTCTTTTTATCAAAATTGGGTATATTTTATAAAGTAAAGCTCTTGCAAAGAATTGATTCCGCATAAAGGAAACGGACCTGACTTAATGTATGAGATAAATGTTTTTAGATTAAAGAAACGTTTGACATATGGTAGGAAAAATAAGTTATCAGGTTAGCCTGCTGTTAATAGATTCTTGCCTCTGCAAATTACAGAATATCTTTCCTCTCTCCATTTATTATTTTAATGTGCAAGTTGTTGATACTGAAGTACATGTTTCTGTTTTTTACATTCTGACGTTATAAAGTCACTGAGGTTTCTCTTAAACATTTCACTTTGCCTGCCTCCTAAACTTACTAGTAGAAGCTTTCTTGATAAATGGCCAAGAGCCAAGCAATTTATATAACCTAAAGATTATCAAATTTCAGCTTTGTGAGAATGAGGAAACATGGTTATATTACAGGCCAGGCCTTAAAAAGACACTTAATATTTTGGGAATAAATCAAAATAGTTCTATGCTAGAAAAACCTGTTTGCTTTGGTGCTTTAAGTTCTTTCTAAAACGATTGTGTCTTGCAAAATTTCTTGGGCATTTAGACATAAAATTCAGAGAACCTGAAATTTAAAAATATAATTTAGACATTCAGTTGTTAGAGTAGGCTTGTCTTCATTTTTTATTTCAATGAAGTTACATAGCATTTGCAAGTAATTTTAAGGGTGCTCTTGGATTCTTGTGAACTACCGTAATAAGTATTTGTCAGTTGCCAGACCTATTTTATTCAAAGCGTGCTTACTAAATCATTTGCTCTTTCTCTTTACAGCAATTTTCCAGATTATTCAAAGTATCAGGATGGGCATGTGAAGTGACTGACCTTAAGATGTTTCCATTCTCCTGTGAATTTTAACTTGAACTCATTCCTAATGTTTGATACCCTGGTTAAAAACAATTCAGTAAAGCATCCTGCCTCAGAATGACTTTTCATATCATTCTTCATTTGTCATTCCAAGGTTTCTTCACGAGTCATTCCAAGTTTTCTAGTCCATACCACAGTGCCTTGCAAAAGCACCACATGAATAAAGCAATAAAATTTGATTGTTAAGCTACAGTAGTGGACCCTACTTATTCAATCAGTAGAGTAAATTTTTTTTAATGTGGTTATTAAAACGGTATCCAGTATAGGTAATTAGATTAAATCTATGTAGACAGGGTCTAGATTTTGTTAACCCTAACGTGTAAATGCAATTAGCTTAATTTAAAATTTGGAGTTATGGTTTTTATATAGCTAGGCACTTTATTACTGTATCTTAAATTGAAAGCACACTACCATATAGGGTCATGTAACTGTCCTGTAATAAAGTGCTTATAATGGAACAATTACACAGTTAGCCTAGTTTTCCCATAATCTTTAGCACCTAAATTTTTTAAAAGCTAAATGCTTAATATAAAGGGAGATGCTTATAGCTACAACATCTATTTTAACAATATTATTTCTGTTACACTGCCTTGGGTTTTGCATGAGTAATTATACTAACCTGAAATGCCGTAAGAAAACAACTTGATTGAGCATTTTGTAACTTAATGAGTCACTTCGTTTTCACTAAAAGCTACCATGGTGGAGTAAAGTCAGGGAAAGTTTATGTCACCATTGATTTCACTAGAATTACTTTAATATATCAAAGGGGTCTACTATGCTAGACAACATTTTAGGGAAAAATACTACTACAACTGGGTGTCTCATCAGGACATACTGATGAGTCCAATATGCCATAAGACATCTTAGCACATTAATAGCACTTTTAATACCAAAAAAGGCACATCAACTAAAAAGTTAGTTTGGAAATAATTTTTTAGATTTATGATGAAAATTTTGTTAGGGTACTAGATACGTCAGACTAAAGTACCATCTGGACTTAAATGGATTTACTGATAAGGATCAGTCTTTAGTCTTCCCTTTGTTGTATAATTTTAAAGGTTATGATTGATCAAAGTTTCTTTTTACTAATGGTAAGGGTGAGAAGGCAGGTTTTGGGTTTCCTGGTACTGTTGAAAATTGTTAAGTTTTGGCTATTTAAATACATAGTGTAACTTGATTTACAAAAAAAAAAAAAAGCCTGAGAGGTGTCTTTATGTATCAATGAATTGGAAAGAAAGCTGCTCATTTGCTTTGTTAATTGCCTCAGGATATCTCTTTTAAAATAAGCTGTTTTAAGAGGAACAGAAGGGAAATCTGCTGCCTAGTCATACACAGTGTGAACCTCAGAGAGAGCTTCTGATACCCCTAAATATAAGGGTAGAATGCGGGAGAGGAGCAGTTAAGGATGTTTAGGAACTTAACTACTCAAGAAATAGGGAAGGAATCAGCTGACCTTGGACCAGCAGGTTTTTATCTGCCTTGTTACCTGCCTTTCTTACCCAGGAAATCAACCCTGTACTTGTTTCCCTCTTGGAAGCAAGTGTCTTGGTTGACTAATTCTATTTTACTGTAACTTTAAAAATGAAAGTTATTGTTCTAAATTTATAGCAGGTGCCTTATTCTTTGCTTTGAGTCAAACCATTCCATATTAGAATTTCCCCTGGTTTACTATAGATAATTGGCTTTAAGATGTTAGGGTTTTTGTTTCTGTTTTTTAATTGTACAATGTTTATTAATTTGTTAAATTGCTATAGCTAGCAATCATTTTACATATGTAAAGTTGCATTCCCTTTGTATTTCATGTGTAATTTCCTAATTGAGTACATTTTATATTAAGGATGGAATATGCATGTTTGGGTCAATGAAAGCTGTGTCTTATTTGATTTATCCTTTAAAAATAAAGTTCCCTGAATATTTCATGCCTTCTAAAAGGAAATGATTTTACAGATTTCTTATCGGAGTGTACTTTTTATGGTCAATAGAAAATTATTTTAAAGAATGCCTAGTATTATGTTGTACTTGAGTTAAAATAAATAGTACCCAGAGACACAGATTAAAAGTTTATAACTGGGAATAAGTAGCAAGAAATACATTAAAAGCACAATAAATTAAATAGTTCCTTTCCTAGGATTTACCCTCATTTCATTATCCAAGTCTCATTCAAGGAAAATCACAGTTCTTTCGGTCTCCCTTTCCCAGTTGAATTTTATGTCATCCAGTGTTGAACACAGCATGATAATATTGGGAGGTTGTCTACATTATCCAATTACTCTTTGTCATTTACCTTTAACATTTCAAGGAGTTGTCAATGATTTCATTGTATCTGTTGGGATGTATATAATGTTACTCAAAATAATTGAGTGGGCTTCCAAAATAAGGAAAGCTTTTCATTGTAACAGGATGTATTGTAATGGGCTTTGACTTACATCAAAGAAGTGTGTATCTTCAACTGTGGGGGGCCCGGGGGGCCACAGCTCTTCTCACTGAGGTTACTGGGGTCTTGCTGGCACAAAGGACTATCCTGGAGAGCTGGATTGTGTTCTTGGGAGGGTCATCATCAACAAAATTGTATTACTCTTACAGCATCTGTAAAATTTGGAGCATCAAATTTTCCACTTAGAAATTGTTGTGAAGTTTGATTTGTCTTTACCTACCTTTTTAGTTTTTTAACTTACTGTTTTAGATGCAGACCAGAACTTCGACAAGCAGGGGTTGGGTTCAACAGCAAATTCTGTGTCACTCCCTTAGAGAATCATTTCCTGTCAAAACTTCATCCCGCTCTAGCTACTTGTAGTGCTTTACCTTCAGGTTGAATTAGGACAGAAACGTCCTAATTTGAAAAGAATACTAATGAGCAATAAAAGGCTAGAAGCCAAGCTGAGGGGGAAAATTCAACTATCTGGACTTAGTTAATTCAAAGTAAATTTGTGTATTGTACAGAATCCTAAAGATAGAAAGGACATGGACAGTTTAGTCCAACTGCCCCAGTTTACAGAGAAAAAATTCATTTATTCAGTGAATATTGATTTATGTGCCAGATACAGAGTTACAGCTGTGAATACAGAGTCCCAGCATTGAAGTTATCTTCCAGTCCAGTAGTGGGGGGAAAAGACAATAAAATGAAGACCATAATTGTGGTCAGTATTTCAAAAGTAAAACCAGATAAATGGTGTCCACTCTCGCAGAGTTAGTTGAGGTAAAGCAGAAACTAGAACCAAGATTTCCGGACTCAACTGTACCCTAGAGAAACCATAGGAGTGATTGCAGAACGTCCACACAGAACACTTCTGTTTTCACAAGCTCTTTACTTCTGCTTTTAGAAAAACTCTTAATTTAAAAATTTTTTTTGCATGTTGTCAATTCAAAAAAAAAAAAAAAAAACTTGTCCTTATATAGATGTAATTTCTTTTGAAAATGAATTTAGGTGACAAATTTACTATTCATATTTCCTGTACAGCACAAAAAATAGATCAAATCAGTGATGTTATCCACTGTAACATATTCAAGAGTACATTTTTAAAAAGTATTTTGTTATATAATCTTACTGTGTTTTAAAAATTTTCACCTGTGATGTTGAAAAATCTTATAATCTGGTAGCAAAAAAAAAAAAATGCAATCATGTGCCCTGCCTAGACTCTTATTATTACAAAATTTCAGTGAATAAATCAAGTGTGACTTTTTTTCACAGTGCGAACTTCTATGGGATGCAGATAGAACAAATCTGCAAATTTAAATAAAACTATGATTTCAATATCATTAAAAGCGTTAGTAACAGGTTTTTCTTCTTTTTCTCATTGTTATGAAGAAGTCTGAATCGGGAATGAAAAGAATTGATTTTTGAGCCAGAAGGAACTTTAGAAATTACCTTGATTAGCCCCTTGAGGAAATTATGGCCTGGAGAAGTGGTCTTTCCCATCATGAGCGAACCAGTAGCAGAACAAGGATTAGAAAACTAGTTTTGTGGTGACCAAATTGGCTCTTTAACATATTAGTGCCAAGGAATTCTGATTCTTTAGGAACGTCTCGCTCTTCTTTTTTAGATTATATATGAATCTTACGAAGCCCCTAACAGTTCCGTGAAGGTAAAACCTGAGTATTTACCAAACTTCAGTGGCTTCCTGCTGCTGGGGATGAAATACCTCTTCAGCTTTGATTTTTCAGGAGACTTCACAGCATGGCCCAACCTA
Organism: Ailuropoda melanoleuca; assembly: GCF_002007445.2. NCBI lineage: Eukaryota > Metazoa > Chordata > Mammalia > Carnivora > Ursidae > Ailuropoda > Ailuropoda melanoleuca. The sequence continues at coordinate 108,838,137 of NC_048218.1, forward strand.
CCTTTTCAGCTTTGTCCCCCACCGCTCTCTCCACAGCCAAATGAGCCCAAAAAGTTTACTTTCACTTTTCAAATATCTTGTGCCTTAAGTGTTTTTGTTCATTTTCCCTACTTTACAATACTATTTATCCTTTAAAGTCTAGCTTAAATTCCACCTCTGTGAAGTTTTCCCATGCCATGGGAATTAGAAACACTCTCTTTGGGATTGATGATTCTGGACCAGTCAGCATTTATTATGTTGCCATGTTTATTAGTTTTGTTTCTCAGTTTCTCAGCTAGAATATGAAATCCTTAAGAACAAATGTCATATTTTTCATTCTTTTTTTCATCTACTTTCACCACCTTTGAGGCTAGTATGAAACTTTTATTTTAAAGATTATTTATTAGCACAAGCAGTGGGGAGCAAGAGAGGGAGAAGCAGGCTTCCCATGAGCAGGGAGCCTGATAATGGAGCTGACGGCAGACGCTTAACCAACTGAGCCATCCAGGGGCCCTGAGGCTAGCACACAACTTCATACACATAAGGGGAGCTCAACATTTTAGATGAATGATAGAGCACCAAATGCCCTATCACATCAGAATAATCTTTAAAGTAAGAACATGTCTCGTAAAATAATCCATCTCTGATACAACAGCCATCCCAACTACTTCCAATCTTGGCAACCTCTGCTTGATGGCTGGGCTCAGCACCATAATCCAAGTCTACCCTTGAAATGAACTCTTTCGGTATAGGCTTGATATTTGGAAATATATCAACAGTGGTATTTGTCCTTCAGGCTTATTTGAGAACCGTTCATTATAAGTGTCATTGAGAAAACTATAAAAAGTGCTTTGTAAAGAAAGCTGACACCTCACCACACCAGTCTGTCCAGTTATAAGGAAGGAGTCCGACAACCACACTGTTCAGAGCAGGTGCCTGTGGGCTGTTAGCTGTCCTCTGTCCCAGACCCGATCCTAGAGCATAGGAAGGGACAAGGATGTCACAGGGGTGCACCTTTCTCCAAACCAGACTGCAAACCCAGATGGTTCTGTTCCTCCCAAACCAGATCCAGTCCCTGAAAGGGACAGCTTGTTTCCTTCACAAAGAAATTCCCTACAGCAAGGCCACGGCACACTGACTAGCATTTATCATGTCATGCAGTTACCAAACCAGATCTCATACATTGGGCAAAGGAAACTCTCAGTGCCCACCTGGGAAAATGCCATCCATGCAGCCATGTGGAGCTCTGGAGAACCACTTAACTCCTGACACCCAGGAGTGCCATGGGACTAGGATGAGCCACCAAAGCTTACAAGTTTGTGTTCTGATACTTGAGGCATCAATTAATGAACAACTGTAGATGCCAAGGTCCAAATGCCTCTGGGATTGAGACAGATCTGACAAAGCCCAAATCATAAAGATAAATAAACACTGGCAATATCCAAGCATATTTCCACCTAGCTCCACCCTTGGTTACTTGTGCACAGCTTCCTGTTAATTCCAGATGGATTACATGAAGAAGGAAGGTCTAGCAGTCATTTCTGCTTGATTGAGAACAGCATCAGAATTCTTTTCAAGGGGTGCCTGGCTGGCTCAGTAAAGCATGCAACTTGATCACGGGGTCATGGGTTCAAGCCCCACATTGGGTGTAGAGATTACTTAAAAATAAAACCTTTAGGGACGCCTGGGTGGTTAAGCATCTGCCTTTGGCTCAGGTCATGATCCCGGGGTCCTGGGATCAAGTTCCTGGGATCAAGTTCTGCATCAGGCTCCTTGCTCAGTAGGGAGCCTGTTTCTCCCTCTCTCTCTGCCTGCTGCTCCCCCTGCTTGGGTGAGCTCTCTCTCTCTGTCAAATGAATGAATGAATGAATGAATGAATGAATGAATGAATGAATGAATGAAATAAAACCTTTTGAAAAAAGAATGCTTTCCAAGGCCAGATCCCTTTCTTTGCTAAACATTATGTTAGAGTCCATCTGCACTGACAAGTAATCGTAGGGAAAAGTAGACCAACAGAGTTTAATACCCAGCCTATGTCAATGGTCTAATCTGTCACTCAGAGTGTGGCCAGGGGACCCACAGTAACCTGGGAGCCTGCTAGGAATAGAATCTTAGGCCTCACTCAAGGCCCACTGAATCAGTATTTTCAGTTTCACAGGATCCTTAGGTAATTCATATACAAATTAAACTTTGAGAAGTGTTAAAGAGGTCTCAGAGTTCTGATTCCTAAACAAATACCTACCCTCCTTAGGCCTTGTTCTCTTTGCCTACAGAAAAGAAAGCACTTGCCCTCCTGTTTCATGCAACTGTTATGAAACCTTGGTAGTGAAGGCACTTTGAAAAGCTAGAATGCTCTATCTACATAAATAAGATCCACTAGCTTCATGAACTGCAAAAACAAGACATCTCTGATAGGGTGAGGGGCCTTCCTCATTGAGAACAGAAAGTAACAGAAGCCTCTGTATATGACTTGGCAGGAAATCACGTATTTCTTAGGGTCACTTGATGTTCATATACCTTGAGCTGTAATTGTACTTTCCCAAAGTCCTGCCTTCTGAATGGCTTTTCAAAACTTACTGGGCTGTGACTCCTATCCAGCTAATTAGGATTGCAGTAAGAAGATCTATTGCATTTGCAAAGCTGAAGAGAAACCAGGGGATACATTGTCTCACAGACTGCTTGTCCCCACGGTTATCTCCGCTTTAGAGGCTCTTGTGACATCCCTTTTATTACCTCGCATCAAAGTTGCCATTGCTGGGAAAGGGTAGTGCTCACAGCGACAGAATGCTACCTCAGACATGGAAAGGGCACTTGGTAAATATATAAACTCATGAAATTTGTCCGTAGGGAATGCTTGAATCCCTGTTAAAAGAAAACAGAGGGGCGCCTGGGTGGCTCAATCGTTAAGTGTCTGCCTTCGGCTCAGGGCGTGATCCCGGCGTTCTGGGATCGAGCCCCACATCAGGTTCCTCTGCTGGGAGCTTGTGTCTTCCTCTCCCACATCCCCCTGCTTGTGTTCCCTCTCTGGCTGGCTGTCTCTCTCTCTGTCAAATAAATAAATAAAATCTTAAAAAAAGAAAAAAAGAAAACAGAAAAACATTTAGAGAAAATATATGGAATTTGATTTGACACTTTCATGCATTTTAAAACTAAACTTACGTGATGGGCATTAAGGAGGGCACGTGATGTGACGAGCACTGGGTGTTATACACAACTGATGAATTATTGAACTACTACACCAAAAACTAATGATGTATTGTATGTTGGCTAATTAAATTTAAACTAAAAAAAATAAACTTAGATTTACAGAGAAGTTGCAAAGATTGTACAGAAAGTTCCTTTGTACCCTTCACTCAGCTTCCCCTAATGTAAACATCTTACATAACCACGGTACACTTGTCAGAATTAAGACTAACACTGGAGCGGTACTATTAACTAGATTAGGACTCTATTTGGATTTCGCCAGTTTTTCCACTCATGTCCTTTCTTTGTTTTAGAATCCAGTGCAAGCTACCACATTGCAATTTAGCCTTCACTCCTTTTTTTTTTTTTAAATGAGCAAACTGTGCTTAATATAGAATATTGTGCTTTGGATTTTTAAATATTGCAACTGTAAAAAATTTCCAGTATACACAAAATAACATGAGAAGTTTACATGCCATCATCAATATGCCACAGTTGTTAAAATTTTGGCATATTTGCTTTAAGTCTCTTTTTTAAGTATAAACAAAATGTTAAAGATATGACAAAAACACCCTTTCTTTGCCTTATGAAGTTAGCGTAGGCCATTCACATGCATTTTTGTAACTTTACTATACTTACATAAATTCATAAACAATACATGCTCTTGAGAACTTCTGAGATTTACATAGGTAGCATCAAACTGTACATTTTATATGCAATTTTACCTTTCACTCAACATAATTTTGAGGTTTCTCCAGTGGATCTGATTCACTCATTTTAATTGCCACACAGAGTATACCTATTATGACTAAGCCACACTTAATGCATCCAGAATTCTGAGAGATGGTGAGGCTGTTTCTACTTGTTCACTGTTGTGCTCTGGGCTGCAATGAATAGGGATGTTTATATATTGTTTCCTTGTATAAATATATAGAGAATTTCTCTGTCTAGAAGTGGAATTTTTTTAAAAAAGGATTTTATTTATTTATTTATTTATTTAGGGGGGAGGGGTAGAGGGAGAAAGAGAGAATCCCAAGTAGACTCCCCGTTGTGTGGAGCCTGATGCAGGGCTGGATCCCACAACACTGAGATCATGACCTGAGTCAAAATCAAGAGTCAAATGCTCGACTGACTAAGCCACCCAGGCGCCCCTAGAAGGGGAATTTCTGAGCACGAGGTATATGCATCTTCAAATGTAATTAGGTATGGTAAATTAACTACCCAAAAAAGATTCTGAAAAATTAAGTTTCCACCAGCAATATGTAAGAGTTTTTATTTTCTTGAGAGCTAAGATTTTATTTCAATAGACATTAACTTTTGCCCTTCTAATAAGAGGGTAAAATTGACTCAGAGTTGTGGTTTTTGTTTTTTTTTTAAGATTTTATTTATATATTTAAAAGAGAGAGACAGCCAGTGAGAGAGGGAACACAAGCAGGGGGAGTGGGAGAGAAAGAAGCAGGCTCCCAGCGGGAGAGCCTGACGTGGGGCTCGATCCGAGAACTCCAGGATCACGCCCTGAGCCGAAGGCAGATGCTTAAGGACTGAGCCACTCAGGCGCCCCCAGAGTTGTTTTAATATGCATTTCTCTAATTACTAGCAAGGTTGAGCAACTTTTCAAGTGCTGGCTCTGAAGCCTGATTTGTATCTGTTTGTTTGTTTTTTCACTTTGTTCCCTCGTGACGTTGGGCAATATTTTTAATTCTGCTTTTTCAATTACAAATGAATTGAGTGAGCAAATACAGGTAAAGCACATAGAAAAAGACTGGCATAGCAAGATGCCCCAAATTCATCTGAGATATTTCCTTCCCTAGACTTGGAACTGTCAGCCATGGTTCTTTTTACCACGATATGGTATTTTACAGTTTACAGAGATTACAATCTAAACTCTAGGGCAGCTAATTGCAGCTGTGTTCTCAACTGTTTCTAAGACTTTTAGTGAGTGAAACTAAAAAATAGGTATTTTTCGGGGAAAGTACATCATGATTTTATAGTGGTATTTCAAATTCAAATTTAAGATGACTGGTTTTTACTTGTTTCTTGAATTTTATATTTGTATTCTTTATTTTTTCTTAATTTGAAAATCTTGGTTCCTAACAACAATAATGTGATTACTTAGTTGCTTTATTCCACTAACTATACAACAGTTTCAAAATAAAATAATAATTTTATTAACAATATGACTATTGAAAGCAGTTTTCTAAAAAAAAGAGAAAATGTCTTTGAAATTCTTTTTGTCCTTAGGCAATATTTCATGAGGGATATAGAGCCAAATTACTAGCTTTTAAATCATCTGAAATTTCTCTGTGTGATTATGCCACTAACTTGATGTCCAGTTAGGTTCATTTGTTCCATTTGACTTTGCTTTTCAAGATTTGGGTTTTTTAAAAACAGCTTTATTGAGATATAATTCACATACCATACAATTCACCCTTTTAAAGTGTGCACTTCAATGGTTTTCAGCATATTCAGAGTTGTGCAATGACCACCATGGTCAGATTTTCATAACCTCAAAAGGAAATCTAGTACCTCTTGGCTATGACCACTCAACATTCCCCCCACTCCATAGCCTAATGCAACCGCTAATTTATTTTGTCTCTGTATTTGCCTATTATGGACATCTCATATAAATGGAATCATTTAATATGTGGTATTTTATAACTAGCCTCATGCATGTTGTAGCATGTATCAGCACTTCATTCGTTTTTAAGGCTGAACGGTATTCCATTATATGGATATGCCATATTTTGTGGATCCACTCATCATTTAATGGAGATTTAGGTTTTTTCCACCTTTGACTATCATGGATAATGTTGCTATAGACATTTATGTACAAGTTCTTGTGTGGACATGTGTTTACATTTCTCTTGGATATATACCTAGGAGTAGAATTGTTTGGTCAAGTGTTGACTCTATGCTTTAACTTTTTTGAGGACCACTAGAGTGTTTTCCAAAGTGGATACACCACTTTACATTCCAGCAGTGGATAAAGGTTCTAATTTCTCTACATCCTTGTCAACCCTTGTCAAAGGATGTCAACATCCTTTGTTATTACTGTCTTTTTTATTCTAGCCATCCTGGTGAGTATGAAGAGGTGTCTCATTGTGGCTTTGATTTTCATTTCCCAGATGGCTAATGATTTTCATATGCTTATTGGCCATGTGCATACCTCCTTTAGTGAAATATTTTTGGAGATCCTTTGCTTAGTTTTGTTTAGTAAGAATATTCAGTACAGGACACCTGGGTGGCTCAGTGGGTTAAGCGTCTACCTTTGGTTCAGGTCATGATCCCAGGGTCCTGGGATTGAGTCCTGCACTGGGCTCCCTGCTCAGCAGGGAGTCTGCTTTGCCCTCTTCCTCTGCCCCTCCCCCCTGCTCGTGTGCTCTGTCTCTCAAATAAATAAATAAAATCTTTTAAAAAAATACTCAGGGGCGCCTGGGTGGCACAGCGGTTGAGCGTCTGCCTTCGGCTCAGGGCGTGATCCTGGCATTATGGGATCGAGCCCCACATCAGGCTCTTCTGCTATGATCCTGCTTCTTCCTCTCCCACTCCCCCTGCTTGTGTTCCCTCTCTCGCTGGCTATCTCTCTCTCTGTTGAATAAATAAATAAAATCTTTAAAAAAAAAATAAATAAAAATAAAAAAATACTCAATGTAAGATCTCTTTTGTCCATTTAAAAAATTTTGTCCATTTAAAAAAACAAGAAATAAGTTACTTATTTCTTCTTATTGAGTTGTAAGAGGTCTTCATATAATTCTAGATACAAGTCCTTTATCAGATATATGATTTGCAAATATATTCTCTCAGTCAGTGTGTTGTCCTTTTAACTTTTTTGACAGTGTCTTTTGAAACACAAAAGTTTTAAATCTAGATGAAGTCCAGTTTATCTACACCTTTTGTCACTTGTGCTTTTGTGTCATAACCAAGAAATCACTGTTGAATCCAAGGCCATGAAGATTTACCCCTATGTTTTCTTCTTAGAGTTTCATAATTTCGGATTTTACATTTAGGTCTTGGATCAATTTTGAGTTAATTTTTGTAGATAGTATGAGGTAAGGGTCCAATTTTATTATTTTGGTTATCCAGTTGTCTTCGCACCATTTGTTGAAAAGGCTACTGTTTCCCCATTGATTCTCTTGGCATCCTTGTTGAAAACTCAAGTGACTACAAATGGATTTTTTTCTGGACTTTCAATTCTATTCCATTGATCCATATGGCTAGCTTTATGCCAGTAACACAATATCTTGATCACTCTTGCTTTGTAGTAAGTTTTGAGTCATCCAACTTAGTTCTTTTTTAAGATTATTTTGGCTATTTTGGTCCCCTTGTGTTTCCATATGAATTTTATGATCTGCTTTTCAATTTCTATAAAGAAGCCAACTTGCATTCAGTCAGGGATGATGTTGGAGATCAATTTGGGGGAACATTGCCATTTTAACAATATCAATTCTTCCAATCCATAAACATGTATCTTTTCATTTATTTACATTTCTGTCAACAATGGTTTGTAGTGTTCAGGGTGTATATTTTAAACTTTTGTTAAATTTATTCCTAAGTGTTATTCTTTTTGATTTCATTATAAACAGAACTGTTTTCTTAATTTCATTTTTTATTTGTTCAGTGCTACTGTATAAAAATACAATTTCTGTCTTTATATTGACCTTGTGTCCTACTTTCTTACCGAACTAATTCATTAGTCCTGATAGTTTTTTAGTGGATTCTTTGGGATTTTCTACAAAGAAGATTATGTTATCTGCAAATAGAGATTATTTTTCTTCTTTGGTTTCCAATCTGAATGCCTTTTATTTCTTTTTCTTGTCTAATTACTCTGGCTGGAAACTCTAGTACAATATTGCCACTAGACATGGCAACAGCAGCTATCTTTGTCTTATTCCTAACCTTATAGGAGGAAGGCATTCAGCCTTTCACCATTAAGTGGGATGTTAGCTGTGGTTTTTTCAGTTAGATATTTTAATTTACTACACTTTTGTTAAAAACTTCTGCACTAATAGTCATAAAAGATCACGGTATAGTTTTTGTTTCTTGAGATGTATTTGTCTGGTCTTGGTATCAGGGTAATAGTGGTCTCAGAAAACAAAATGGGAACATTTTTTTCCTCTTCTATTTCCTGGAAGAGTTTATGAAAAATTGATGTTAATTGTTCTTTAAATATTTGGTAGAATTTTTCAGTAAATTGTTATCATTTTGCAATATATACATACCTCAAATCACGATGACATAATCTTCTATGTCAATTATATCTCAGTAAAACTGGGGGAGAAAAAGGGAATTCACCAATGAAGTCATCTGGGTCTGGACTTTCTTTGTGGATGGCTTTAAAACAACAAATTCAATCTGTTTTCTATTTAGATTTTCTATTTCTTCTTGACTCAGTTTTTGTCTTTTTAGGAATTTGTTCATTTTATCTAAGTCATCTAATTTGTTTGCATACAAGTGTTCATAATATTCCTTTATAATCCTTTTTATTTCTGAAAGGTAAATAGTAATGTTCCCTCTTTTATCTGAACCTTCTCTCTCTTTTTCTTGATCAATCTAGTTAAAGTTTTGTCAATTTTGTTGCACTTTTCAAAGAACCAACTTTTTGGTTTATTAATTTTCTCTATTATTTTTCTGTTCTGTACTTTTTTCATTTCTGCTCTGTAACCCCTGGTATTCTTGGCTTGCTTGCCTGTGCATGGAAACTCTGCTTTATGGATGACCTGGGACAAAGGGAATCAGACGCTAGTATTTCAGTGTGCCTAACCCAACACAGAGTCTCTGTCTCATGGGTGGGAGCTGGGTGGAAGAAGGGAACCCTGTGATTTTGACTGTATCCATCTAGAGAGGAGTTTCCATCATTCTGAGTTGCAAAGGAGAGGTAGAGGGTCATGGTTCAGATGCCACGGATTCTTACTGTTCTTACTAAGCTTTAGTAGGTTTTCTTGAATAAAAGTTTCTTCATTTGCTAAATGGCCCAAAGACCATTTCTAGAGAATGAATTTTCAAAAGTGATTTTCACCAATTTCACTGTGGAGAGGGACCACAGAGGTCTTAATATTGTCATACCAGGAGTACATCCTTCAGGGTTGCCTTTTAATTTTAAATTTAATATGATTGTACAACTATGTAACATATTTACAAAATTCTAAACTTAAATCTAGTAAACAAGATATATTCAGAGAAATCCATTCCTATTCCTGCACTTTCCACTCTGTTGCCTGTGCCTATTGATAAAGTAAAAATTTTTATTGAGATACAATTAATATATTTTAACATTCACCCTTTCAAAGAGTACAAATTCAGTGGGTTTTAGTATATTTTAAAAGTTGTGCAGCAGTCACTGTCTAATTTCAGAATACTTCATTTCCCCCAAAAGAAATCCCTTTTAGCAGTCACCTCAAATCATCTCCCCCCAGACACTGGCAACTATTAATCTACTTTGTTTCTTTGTGAGTTTGTCTATTCTGGACCTTTCCTATCAATGGAATAATACAATACGTGGCCTTTTGTGACTGACTTATTTCACTTAGCATAATGTATTCAGAGTTCCCTTTTCATGGCTGAATAATATTCCATTGTACAGATATACACAATTTGTTTATTCATTCATCAGTCGATGGACATTTGGGTTGTTTCCTTTTTTGGCTACTATGAATAATTCTGCTATGAACATTCATATTCAGGTTTCTGTGTGGACACATGTGTGTTCTTTTCTCTTGGGTATAAGTCTAGAAGTGGGAATTGCTGGTTGTAAACAACTTTTTAAAAAGAGGTTTTGTTTTATTCCCTAATTCTACCTACCTATCTTTCTGTCTATCTATCTATCTATCTATCTATCTATCTATCTATCTATCTATCTATCATCTATCCATCTATATCTATCTATCATCTATCTATCCATCATCTACTTAAGTAGATATGTATCACATCCACTTTCTTAGATAAATGGTAGCATTGTACATTTACACTTTTCTTCACTTTCCTTTTTTCATTTAAAATATATCCAGGGGTGGGGCACCTGGGTGGCTCAGTCGGTTAAGCATCTGCCTTTGGCTCAGGTCATGATCCCAAGGTCCTGGGATTGAGTCTCATATCAGGCTCCCTGCTCATCAGGGGAGTCTGTTTCTCCCTCTTCCTCTGCTCCTGCTTATGTGTTCTCTCTCACTCACTCTCTCTTAAATAAATAAATAAAATCTTAAAAAAATAAATAAAATATATCCAGGAAAACAAAATTTAGAGTATATATGCTGGGCATTAGGGCATATTAGTATATAGAGATATTCCTCAGGATGTGCCATGATTTATTCAACTTCAACCAATAACCTATTCATAAGATATCTGTTTTATAGTCTCTTGCTATTAAAAACTGAACTGGAATAAACTGCCTTTTAGTATATGCTTTTTGCAAATATATATTTTTATTCAGTTTTTAAATTTTAATTCCAGTATAGTTAACATACAGTGTTATATTAGTTTCAGGTGTATAAAAATTTTATACATTACTCAGTGCTCATCACGATAAGTGTACTGTTTTTTTTTTTAAAGATTTTATTTATTTATTCGACAGAGATAGAGACAGCCAGCGAGAGAGGGAACACAGGCAGGGGGAGTGGGAGAGGAAGAAGCAGGCTCATAGCGGAGGAGCCTGATGTGGGGCTCGATCCCACAACGCTGGGATCACGCCCTGAACCAAAGGCAGACGCCCAACCGCTGTGCCACCCAGGTGCCCCACGATAAGTGTACTGTTTAACCCCATCACCTATTTCACCCACCCCTTCTCCCACACCTGCTCTGGTGACCATCAGTTCTCTATCATTAAGAGTCTCTTTCTTGGTTTGTGTTTTTTTTTTTTTTAAAGATTTTATTTATTTATTCGACAGAGATAGAGACAGCCAGCGAGAGAGGGAACACAGGCAGGGGGAGTGGGAGAGGAAGAAGCAGGCTCATAGCGGAGGAGCCTGATGTGGGGCTCGATCCCACAACGCTGGGATCACGCCCTGAACCAAAGGCAGACGCCCAACCGCTGTGCCACCCAGGTGCCCCACGATAAGTGTACTGTTTAACCCCATCACCTATTTCACCCACCCCTTCTCCCACACCTGCTCTGGTGACCATCAGTTCTCTATCATTAAGAGTCTCTTTCTTGGTTTGTGTTTTTTTTTTTTTTAAAGATTTTATTTATTTATTCGACAGAGATAGAGACAGCCAGCGAGAGAGGGAACACAGGCAGGGGGAGTGGGAGAGGAAGAAGCAGGCTCATAGCGGAGGAGCCTGATGTGGGGCTCGATCCCACAACGCTGGGATCACGCCCTGAACCAAAGGCAGACGCCCAACCGCTGTGCCACCCAGGTGCCCCACGATAAGTGTACTGTTTAACCCCATCACCTATTTCACCCACCCCTTCTCCCACACCTGCTCTGGTGACCATCAGTTCTCTATCATTAAGAGTCTCTTTCTTGGTTTGTGTTTTTTTTTTTTTTAAAGATTTTATTCATTTATTCGACAGAGATAGAGACAGCCAGCGAGAGAGGGAACACAGGCAGGGGGAGTGGGAGAGGAAGAAGCAGGCTCACAGCGGAGGAGCCTGACGTGGGGCTCGATCCCATAACGCCGGGATCACGCCCTGAGCCGAAGGCAGACGCTTAACCGCTGTGCCACCCAGGCGCCCCTGGTTTGTGTTATTATAAACTTCCCTCCTAGAACCACTTTTGCTGCATCCCTACCTGTTTGGACCTATGTGTTTTCATTTTTATTTGTTTCCGTGGTTTTGTTTTTTTTTTTATTTTTATGTCTTTGATTTCTTGGTTTACCTACTGATTGTTTAGTAGCTTGTTACTTAACCTCTATGTATTTTTCCTCTTTCCAGACTTCTTCTTATGCTTGGTTTCTAGTTTCATAGTGGTGTGGTCAGAAGGTGCACGGTATGACTTTGATCTTTTTAAATTTGTTGGGGTTTGTTTTGTGGCCTAATATGTGATCTGTTCTGGAGAATTTTCCACGCGAAGTTGAAAAGAATGTGTATTCTGCTGTTTTAGGGTGGAATGTTCTGAATATATCTGTTAAATCTGTCTGATCCAGTGTGTCATTCAAAGCCACTCTTATTGATTTTCTGTTTGGATGATCTGTCTGTTGATGTAAGTAGGGTGTCGAAGTCCCCTATTATTATTTTATTACTATCAATTAGTTCCTTTATGTTTGTTATTAACTGTTTTATATATTTGGGTTCTCCCATGTTGGGTGCATAAATATTCATAATTGTTATATATTCTTTTGGATTGTCCTCTTTAATGTTACATAGTGTCCTTCCTTGTCTCTTGTTATAGTCTTTTTTTTTTTAAGATTTTATTTATTTATTTGACAGAGTGAGACAGCCAGTGAGAGGGAACACAGGCAGGGGGAGTGGGAGAGGAAGAAGCAGGCTCCCAGCAGAGGAACCTGACGTGGGGCTCAATCCGAGGACTCTGGGATCACGCCCTGAGCTGAAGGCAGATGCTTAACGACTGAGCCACCCAGGTGCCCCTATAGTCTTTGTTTTAAAGTTTATTTTGTACCATGTAAGTATTGCTTTCTTTTGACATCCATTTGCATGATAAATATTTCTCTATCCCTTGACTTTCAATCTGTAGATGTCTTTAGGTCTGAAGCAAGTCTCTTGGGACAGCATACAGGTGGGTCTTATTTTTTTATCCACTCTGTCATCCTATGTCTTTTGATTGGAGCACTTATTCCATTTACATTCAAAGTAACTATTAATAGATGTATATTTATTGCCATTTTGTTACTTGTTTTGTAGTCGTTTTGTAGTTTTTCTCTGATACTTCTCTTGCTGTCTTTTGTGGTTTGTTGGCTTTCTTTAGTGATACACTTGGATCCCTTTCTCTTTATTGTTTGCATATCTGTTACTGGTTTTTTGAATAGTGGTTACCATTAGGTTTGTATATGACATCCTCTGCATATAGCAGTCTATAGTAAGGTGATGGTCATTTAACTTTGAACCCATTCTTTACTACCCTCCCCTCCCATGTTTTAGGTATCTGATGTCATATTTTACATCCTTTTATTTTATGAATTCCCTGACTGACTTTTATAGAAATACTTATTTTTACTGTTTTTGTGATTTTTCTTTCCATACTCTCACTTATGGTTTCTCCTTTCTACTCAAAGTGTCCCATTTAATATTTCTCGTAGGGCTGGTTCAGTAGTCACTAACTCTTTTAGTTTTTATTTGTCTGAAAACTCTTTACCTCTCCTTATATTCAGAATGATAGCTTTGTTGGATAGCTTTTTCCCTTTCAGCACTTTGAATGTATCATGCCACTTTCTTCTAGCTTGCAAAGTTTCTGCTGTAAAATTTTCTGATAACCTTATGGGGTTTCCCCCTTGTATGTAACTATCTTCTTTTCTCTAATGGATTTAAAATTTTTTCTTTATTGCTATTTTTTGCCATTTTATTTACTATGTGTTGATGTAGACCTCCTTGGGTTGATTTTTACAGGGGGAATCTTTGTGCCTCCTGGATCTGGATATCTGTTTCCTTCCCCAGGTTAGAGAAGTTTTTAGCTATTATTTTTTTTTTTTTAAAGATTTTATTTATTTATTCAACAGAGATAGAGACAGCCAGCGAGAGAGGAAACACAAGCAGGGGGAGTGGGAGAGGAAGAAGCAGGCTCATAGCAGAAGAGCCTGATGTGGGGCTCGATCCCACAACGCCGGGATCACGCCCTGAGCCGAAGGCAGACGCTTAACCGCTGTGCCACCCAGGCGCCCCTAGCTATTATTTCTTTAAATAAATTTTCTTCCCTCTTTTCTCTGCCTTCTGTTGGGATCCCCATAATGGGAGTGTTATTGTGTTTGATAGAATCACTGAGTTCCCTAAGACTCTTCTTGATTTGCATAATTCATATTTTCTCTCATTTGCTCAGCTTGGTTACTTTCCATTACTCTGTCTTCCAGGTCATTCATTCATTCTTCTGCTTCCTCTAGCCTCCTATTTATTCTGTCAAATGTATTTTTAATTTCATTTATTGTGTTCTTTATCACTGATGGTTCATCTCTTTGTTAAGGGTCTCACTGATGTCCTCCACTGTTCTCTTTTTTTTTTTTTTAAGATTTTATTTATTTATTAGACAGAGACAGAGACAGCCAGTGAGAGAGGGAACACAAGCAGGGGGAGTGAGAGGAAGAAGCAGGCTCATAGCAGAGGAGCCTGATGTGGGGCTCGATCCCACAGCGCCGGGATCACGCCCTGAGCCGAAGGCAGACGCTTAATCGCTGTGCCACCCAGGAGCCCCCCTCCACTGTTCTCTTAAGTCCTATGAGTATCTTTATGATCATTATTTTAAATTCTCTAGGGGATGTTACTTATACCCGTTTCATTTCTGTTTCTTGCTATGATTTGGCCCTGTTCTTTTATTTGGGACATATTCCTTTGTCTCCTCATCTTCCCTACCTCTCTGTGCCTCTTTCTCAGGGTTAGGAACATTAGCTATGTCTCTTGCTCTTTAAGGTAATGGCCTTACAAAGAAGAGGTCCTATAGTGTCCTGTAGTGCAGTGTCTCTGTTCCCCAGGACCTGGCATTTCTGGGAGTGTCTCCTATGTGTGTCATGTGTGCTCTGCTGTTGGGTCCTGGCCTTTTTTTCCTTTAGTCCAGTCATCTGCAGAGGCTGTCTTTGCCTGTTGTGGGCAGTGTTTGGTCCCTGCTGGGTGGGGCACATTTTAACCAGGTGTGCTTGCAAAATGAGACCAGCCACCACTGCTGTGAGAACTGAGGCCCTGCAAAAGGCAGGTCAGAAGACACAGTGCTGGTGACGTTTGTGTCGGTCTTCCAGGGGTGGAGGTGGGGGTGGGGAGGATGCTGCAGTGCCAGGACTGAGGCAAGCACGACTGGTAAGGGTGGATCTGCCAAAGTGCAGGGGGGCAGGGCTTGGTGTAAGCAAGTTAGGCAGCAAATGTCCACACTGCACTGGTTCCCACAGGTGGCCCCCTGCTCATGTTGAGGGGCACAGGAAAGAAATGGCACCTGCCAGTTTCTTTGTTCCCAGAGGGGTCTCCCTTTGATCTCTGCTTCTCAGCGTCATGCTCTGACATGAGTAAATCACTCTTCATCTCATATGCCACGGGTGTTCTTCAAATTTCTGCTCCTATGATGTATTTCTGCTGGCTGTGGAGCTGTCTCTCAAAGGGGGGAGACTCAACTCCCTAATGCCGTGGAGGCTCTCCCACAGCCCGCTAATTTTTAAAATTCCAGGCTTTAAGTTCTGCTGGTTGTAAGAACTCATGAATTTCAGCCCTTCTTGACTTCAAAGGCAAACGTTATAAGGATTTGTGTTCCCTGGTGTGATAATCTGTTTCTCACCCTTCTCCAAGACCTGGCTCTCTCTCAACCATGAGTGCTCATAGTCTCTTTCACTCCCAAACCACATCTTCACCCTTTCTACCTTCTTCAGTGTGGCCTGTTCTCTACCTTTAGCTGCAGTCTGTTCTTCTGTTCTGCTAGTCTTCAGCCTGTTTTCTGGATTATTTACACTGATGTGAGTGCTGTCTAGTTGTATCCATGGGACGAGGTGAGCTTAGCGTCCTCCTACTTTGCCATCTTCCCAGCCTTCAGATATGCAAATACATTTTTGAGATAAATTCTTAGAAGTGAGAATTTTGGGTCAAAGAATATATGCAGTCAGACATTAGCAAATTCCTTTCCGTTTTTTTGTTTTGTTTTGTTTTGTTTTGTTTTTACATTCCTAGCCAGTATCCCCATGTAGTTTACCTTCTATAATGTGCCATATAAGCTTAAAAATAACAATGCATATTCTCTAGTTTTTGGTGCCAGTCCTGTGTTTGTTCCTTTGGTCAAATTGTTAATTATGTTGTTTAAATATAGATTTTTATTAGTGTTTCAACTTCTTGGTAAAAATTTATGGGTTTCTAAATTTCTAATGTTTCTGTATATTTTTACTCTAAATATTTTGAGGATATGCTAGATATATTTTATTTTATTTTATTTTTTAAAGCTTTTATCCATTTATTTGACAGGGAGAGAGAAAGAGAGCACAAACAGGGGAAGGGGCAGGCAGAGGGAGAGGGAGAAACTCCCCACCGAGCAGCAAAGAGCTGGACACAGTGCCTAATTCCAGGATCCTGGGATCATGACCCTGGGATCACGAAGGCAGATGCTTAGCCGACGGAGCCACCCAGGCGCCCCATTAGGTGTATTTTAGTTTGGGAATGTCTTTTTTGATAGTTTTTTTCATTATGTAGTATCCATCCTAATAATGCTTTTTGACTTTGTCTATTATATTTTATTTTGTGTGTAAATATATATTCACCTTTCTTTTGGATGTTGTTTCTGTAGTATCTTTTTCTATCCCTTTATGTTCAACCTTTCTATGTTACTATGTTTTGTGTCTAGTTTAAACAGCATATACTTGGATTTTGATTGTGTTTTAACTTTTGTTATCATCATTATCATTGTTTTATTTTGCTTAATTTTAACTTCCATTCCTACCTTCTGTTGGATCGATTGGGACTTCAGATTTCTGGGCATTTTAAGGGTAAAATATACCTTAGCAGCATGACATTTTCTTTATTATAATTTTTATCTGTGGCTCTTTTATTTCAGAAATTGGAGATCATCTTTTTGTTAAGTTGTAGTTCTTTCCTCCTCTTGCAGCTTAGGGAAAATTTGAGGAAAACTTATTTTATAGAAGTTAATTTGAAATTATTTTCCTCTCTAAGTCATAATTTAGGTGTACAGAAAGCACACAAAACTATATCTTACAGTGTATGAGACTTTTGGAAAAAATAACCTTTTTATCTTAATATTTTATACTCTATTCTATAAATACCACCAAAAGAATATCTTGAATATTCTTTTGAGTATTCCTGTTATTAGGAAATACACACTAAAATACTTATGGGTAAGACTCATGATGTATATAACTTATTGAAAATGGTTCAGGAAAGTAACTACACATACACAGATAGATTTATTAGAAAGAAAAGGAGAGAGAGAATGATAAAAGTGAACGGTATACAAGAAAACAAGAAGCGTTGGGGAGGATGTGGAGAGAAAGGAACCTTTTTGCACTGCTGGTGGGAATGCAAACTGGTGCAGCGACTGTGGAAAATAGTATGCAAAGTTCCTCAACTAACTGCCTTATAAACCAGCATTTACACTACTAAGTATTTCCCTAAAGAATACAAAAATACTAAATTCAAAGGGATACGTGCACCCCGATGTTGTTAGCAGCATTGTCAGCAATAGGCAAATTGTGGAAGCAGCTCAGGTGTCCATTGATAGATGAATGGATAAAGAAGATGTGGTGTGCAGATACAATGGAATATTATTCAGTCATAAAAAAGAATGAAATATCCCCATTTGCAACAACACAGGGAGAACTAGGAAGTGAAAAATAAGTCAGTCAGAGAAAGACAAATAACACATGATGTCACTCATATGTAGAATTTAAGAAACAAAACAAACAAAGGGAAAAAAAGAAAGAGAGAAACCAAGAAACAGATTCTTAACTACATAAAACAAACTGATGGGNGATGGTGGCCGGAGGGGAGGGGGGGGGGGCTGGGGAAATAGGGGATGGGGATTAGAGAGTACGCTTAGCACCATGAGCAAGGGGCAATGTGCAGAAGTGTTGAATCGCTGTATTGCACACCTGAAACTAATACAACACTGTATGTTAACTATACTGGAATTAAAATAATAATAAATTTTTTTTTAAATTTTACTTTAAAAAGAAACAAAAGTGAATGGTATAAAATGCTAGCAATAGGTAAATCGGGGTGAAGGATATATGTATGTTTTGGGTGCTGTTTTTATTTTTGCAATATTTTATAACTTTGACATCATTTCCAAAGGAGGAGTTTTAAAACTTCATATTTAATAAAAGGTTAAAAAAGTAGTTCCTTTGCGAAATTTTTCATTCATAGCAAGTAAAAAACAACAAAAAAAACTCCCTAATACATTAACATTTTTGATGATTGGGTGCCACCAAGTGTTCAATTTCTGCAACTACAAAAGTAACAAATTCAAACCCAATTTCTCCAAACTGTCTTCGGAAATAGCTTTTGTTGATTTCCTTATGATGGCAACATAAGATTATGCAAAGGATGTGTGTGATATCAAAACTAGTAGAAAAAAGAAAAAGCTCAAGCTACTAAAACATGAAGGAAAGAGCCACGAATCGTGATCTCAAATGCAGATTTCTGTCTCCTTTAAATTTTAACAGTCTCAAGAAGACATCAAAGTAAATAGAATATTCAGAAGGACTCTGATCAGTGAACAGACTAGTCAAAACTAGCGGTTTACATTTAGTCCATGATAATTATATGGCATAGAATTTCTTCAAAACATCCATAAACTCGAGGAGAAGCGGCCACAGCAGGGAAACTAGTAATAAGTTTTTTCTTTTTTTTTCTAAACGACAGATGTTGTGGGGTTTTGACCCAAGTAAATTCTATCACAATAAAAGAACAAAGTGGGTTTAACATTGATTGAAGGTAATTTAGTATCATCAACTTTTAAAGAAACAGAATACTTTAAAACAAACATCGAAAATCAGTCCGCTGAGCAAACTTCACTCATGCTAGCAATGTTTCAGGCTCCCTCGTGGATCGTGGCAATGATGCAAATTCTGACCCTCAGAAAGATCAGAATGTAAAATGTTGAGTTCAATCTGGATATGCTCAGTGTCTTCGCCATCATCCCCGACATCAAACAGGATTTTGACGTCATCTCTGGGAGCAAATGTAACCTGCCTTTGACTGTAGCTTGTCCTGGAAGTTCATCTCTCCAGCTTTATTAGCAATACAACGTAAAATGTGCAACTTCGCTGTCTAGGAGGCTTGTAAACTCAACCCTTACATGTCTGAAGTTCTTATCCTAACCTTTCTTTCTCAGTTTCTTCTGACCATCAAAACATATTGCTTCCAGTTGCCCATTTCCCAACATTTAGGTCACGTGGGTTTACTGCTCCATTGTCCTTGAACACTAGTTCACTTATCTCAGGTTCATTCTCATTCTTACCTCTGCACCTCTTTCCACCTTTATTCATTCTTGGGCATGGCTGCAATGACGGTCTGGGTCTCTGCCTCTCTCTTCGGTGCTTGAGGCACAGTGTCCTCCGGAGGCTGGGTGCCGCATGTGGGAGAGCAGCCAACTAGGGGTTCCTTATTTCCCTTTTGGGCCACTCCACGTTTCTCAGAATTAAACATTCCTTTTCTATTGACTCAGTGAACCCTTTAAAAACTTAACTTGGTATATTTGATGAAGTCTCAAATTAATCTTCAATTAATCTTCCTTCTTGAAGGAAGACCTTAAAGTGCTTTGATTTCAATCATCTTCCTCTCCCATATTTTATGCTAATGTTGCATAGTGGGGCTTTTTTTGCCCAAATTAGTCATTACTGGCTTTTTTATGAACATGTTTTTACATTGCTCCATGTTTATCTAATTTCTTTGCTCACTGTTCTTTCTTACATCTCATTCCTTCTGAGTTCCATTTCCTTCTTCCTGAAGTACATCCCTCAGTAATTCTTTCAGCAACTAACAGTGAGTGTTTATATGAAAATGTTTTAATTTTTTCTTCTCTCTGGAATGAGTTGGTTATTGATGTCCACGGCGACACTTCTTTCCCTTCCGCAATCAGAGGACAGTATTCTGTCATTTCCTGGCCATTCTAGTATTGCTGTTGTAAAATCATCTATCAGTTTATTGCTCTTTCTTTGTGAGTTACAGGTATTTTCTGTCAGGGATCTTAAGTCTCAAAAGACTTTCTTTGTGTGTTTGATGTTTTTCGGTTTCACTCAGGTGTTTGCAACAGTGGGTTTATTTTTATTTTTCCTGATTTCCACATCACAGTGATCCTTGAATCTGGGGATTCATGTCTTTTACCAAGGCTAGACATTTTTTCTGCCATCTGTCTCTTCAAGTTTCTCTCTCTTCATTCTTCCCTCCTAGAATTCCTATTCCAACTATGTTTAGCCTTCTCACACGGTGTTCTGTGTCTCCTCATTTTTTGGTCATAATCTCTTCTCTTTATCTCTCTGTATTTATCTTTATCTCTCTTTATCTCTCTGTGGTATTTTGGATCGTTTTTTTCACACTGTCTTTTAGCCTGATAATTATCGTTTAGTTTTGTTTAATTGGTTTTTTCACTTATCAGTGAATTTTTAAAAATTCCAATAACTCTTTTCACTTCTAAAATTTCTTCAATTCTTTCTCAAATTTTGTTCACAATCTGCCTGTTTTTTGGGGTGCCTGGGTGGCTCAGTCATTAAGCGTCTGCCTTCGGCTCAGGGTGTGATCCCGGGGTCCTGGGATCAAGCCCCACATCGGGCTCCATGCTCCACTGGGAGCCTGCTTCTTCCTCTCCCACTCCCCCTGCTTGTGTTCCCTCTCTCACTGGCTCTCTCTCTCTGTCAAATAAATAAATAAAATCTTTAAAAAAACCCCACAATCTGCCTGTTTTTTAAAAATAGGGTCTTGTTTTATTTAGTTTTGATTATTTAAAAATATTTTAAATCATTTCAAAGATAATTATGTTCCTCTGTTTCAGTTTGTCTTTTTAGTTATCGCAACTTCTGGTACTTGTGTTCACTGACTGTCACTCAGGGTGGAATGATTTCTCATGCTTTAACAATTTTTTACAGTAAACTCATCTTTAGCTGGGACTGTGTTTTCTGAGTCCAGACAGAGACAAACTTCCTTGACATCTTCCCGACTATGGTGGACACATTTCATTCTGATTTACTCTTTCACTGAGGGTGTAGACCTTTAAAGGGCTCAATTTATTTACCTCCACCTGCTTAACCCATGCGGAACCAGGTCCCTTATAGCCTGTAAATTCATTCTCCTGAGGGGATTATTTTTATATTTTATTCAGCAATTCTTTGAATGGAAGGGTAGATTTTTCCATTCTCTCATTGGAATTGGGAGACTTGACCTTGTTACAGGATTTTTTAATAAGGCTAAAATCAGAACATTCATGCAGATATAATATGAACACTAAAGTTTAATTAAAGATTTATTCAACTCATTGTTAAGGAATCGGTAGGATGTTATCTAGTTCAAAGGAGATGTGAAAGGAGCACAAATTTATACGGAATAAAAAATGTTGAAACAAATTTACAAGCGAACAGGAAAACTGGCTTTTTCTGTGGGAGGGAGGAAAGTCAACCCCAAACATCCGCCAACAGAATATATTTGCGTGTCTATAGACAAGATAACTTTGCCTTACTGTCACTCGTCCACAAGTTTACAGAATTGTACTGTGGCAGATGGGCCCGGAAAGGCTGGAGTCAGAGCACCCGCAAAAGTGGACTCTAAATACGGCTCAGTTGTGCCTTGAAGAATCCCAATCATCTCTTCTGCTCTTTCCAAATATTCTTACAACTGCCAGCCTCTCTTTGACCAAATTTTATCAGTCTCCTCTCAAGTCCCCTGTTGAGGACTGAATGTGGTGTCCTCTGCAAATTCATATGTTGAAATTCCACCCCCTGGACTGATGATATTAGGAGGTGGGGCCTTTGGGAGGTGATTAGGACAGGAGGGTAGCGCTCTTGTGAATGCATTAATGCCCTTACAAAAAATGGCCCCCAGAGAGTCCCTTTACCTCTTCCACCATGTGAGGACACATGAGAAGATGGCCATCTATGAACCAGAAAATGAGCTCTCATCAGACACCAAATATGCTGGCACCTCTATCTTGGACTTTCCAGACTCCAGGTCATGGGAAATAAATGGTGTTTAAGCCATCTAGTCTGTGTTATTGATGAAGATAATTGGAAGGCAGGCAGGCAGGGACAAGGGGCCCCCACCCTAAGAGGAAACCACCCTTAAAAGGATTTTACAGCACCCTGGAAGGAGCCCTCCACCCTTCCCCATGTGAGAGATAGATGACAAAAGCCGTTTGGATGACACATATTATGAATTCGTTTCAGGGGTACAGGTCTGTGATTCATCAGTCTTACACAATTCACAGCGCTGCCCACAACACATAGTTTCTTGTATGTTCTGCATAGAAGTCTTATCAGATATGTGATTTGCCAAAATTTTGTCCCACTCTGTGGTTTTTTTCACTTTCTTGATAACGTCCTTTGAAGCACAAAAGTTTTTCATTTTATTGGTGTCCCCCTCGTTTATTTCTTCCCTTTGCTACTTATGCTTTTGGGGTCATGTCTAAGAAACCAGCCACAAAAATTTATGCCTATGTTTCCTTTGAAGAGTTTTACAGTTTCAGCTCTTACGTTTAGGTCTTTGATCCACTTTTGAGTTAATCTTTGTGGATGTTGTGAGGTAGGGGGTTAGACTTGACTCTTTTGTATGTGGATATCAACCCGCACTGCCATCATTTACTGACGATTATTCTTTTCCTACGTAGTCTTTTTGGCACCCTTGTCCAACACCAATTGACTGTAATCGTGAGGGGTAATTTCTGGACTCCAATTCTATTTCTTTGATCTAATATGTCTCATTTATTCCAGTGCCATGCTGTCTCTGTTACTGTTGCTTCATTGTAAGGTTTGAAATCTAGAAGTCTGAGTTGTCCAACTTCGCTCTTTTTTAAGATTGTTTTGGCTATTTTTGGTCCCTTGCAATTTCATATGAATTTTTAATTATTTGCAAAGAAGCCACTTAGTATTTTAAATTTTTTGCATTGAATCTGTAGATCAATTCGGAGAACGCTGCCATTGTAACAATATTAAGTCTTCTGATCTGTAAAAACATGATGTCTTTAGGTAGGTTTAATTAGGGTTTCTTTCATTTCTTTCTATAGTGTTTTGCAGTTTTCAGAGTATAAGTCTTGCATTTTTGTTAACTTTATTCATAAGCATTTTATTCTTTTTTGATGCTATTATAAATAAATTTGCTCATTTTCTGTTGGCTCATTGCAGCTGTATGAAAATATAATTAACTTTTGCATATTGATTTTTGTATCCTGCACCCTTTGAACTCATTTATTAATTCTTACAGTTTAGTAGAGTCCCTAGGATTTTCCACATAAAAGACCATGTCACCTGCAAATAGAGATAATTCTACTTCTTTCCAACCTGTATGCCTTTTATTTCATTATCTTGCTTTTAGCATCGGCGCCATGTTAAAAAAGGCCTTTCTCGGGGCGCCTGGGTGGCACAGCGGTTAAGCGTCTGCCTTCGGCTCAGGGCGTGATCCCGGCGTTATGGGGATCGAGCCCCACATCAGGCTCCTCTGCTATGAGCCTGCTTCTTCCTCTCCCACTCCCTGCTTGTGTTCCCTCTCTCGCTGGCTGTCTCTATCTCTGTCAAGTAAATAAATAAAATCTTTAAAAAAAAAAAAAAGGCCTTTCTCATCCACAGTTAGACAAATATTACTGTATTTTTCTTAGTATTCTTTATGTGCATTTTAGAACATTTATTCTACAATGTAACTGAAATTTACTTTCATGCATGGTGTGAAGTAGAGATTTAGCTCTCTGTTTCTTTAAGATGGCATTCAAAATTTGACAGCGGAAAGAATCCACAACAGTCTATGACTTTTCATCCCCTTTGACAGGGGCTAGGTTAATCTCTGCTCACTTATTAATTATAAGAGAGCATGGCTGAGGACCGGGAAGGAGGTCTTTTCTCCTGAGCAAAGTGATAATACGTGTTCCTTTTAGGAAATTTGGAACCACGGATGTACCTAAAACCTATGTCAAAATGGGGAAATGACACTCACCTTTCCTCCAGCCTCATCTCGGGCCTGGCTCCTCTCCTGTGTGTCACACACATCCACCCTGCAGCTGTGTTCCATGACCCTGATTTCATGCTCTTCCCTGGTCTCAGGAGGTCTGGCAACTGCAGTGGCTCCTGCTGACCTCAGCTTAAGTCCCTGCGGATGCGAATCATCTTAGTTAACAAAAGAATTACGGAGTGAAAATTTGAGACTTGATGAGTACTTTTTCCCTTTTGACCTGGCATGGGATTGCACGAACACTGAAGAAGAACTCTGTTCCAGAGAATTCCCCCACCTCCCTCCAGAACCCTTCACTGGTACATTCTGGAGACAGGAGTTTCTTGCAAACATTCACCCCAAAGCTCTCAATGAAATTCAAGCTCACCCCTTCTAGTTCCTGTCTCAGATCAAATCGGCAGCAGCTGCTTGCCATCCCACACGGGGTACTCCTGCACGCGTGTCCAGACGGTAGCTGTGCTCAGGGTCAGAGGCACAGTCGTCCCCTCTCTGCAGGGCAGCAGTGGCATCCCTGGATTGACAAGGAGTTTTTTTTTCCCTTTTTAAACGTGTCTGTTTTTCTGTTGCAAGAGCGTTATTTAGTTCAGCATTTATGAGAGCAGATGCTGAGGCAGCCCACCTAGGTTATATTTTGGGGGGACTTCAGTCAGGTTAACCGTTCTTTCTCAGCTCCAGTTTTTTTCTCATTACTTCATTAAAAGCCACTGTCTAATAGGACTCTCTTAGGATCCAGGTATAAAGAAAAAGTACAGGGATCTTATGTGGCACTTTGGCCTTTTGGATTATTTCTATTATTTTTTACCCTTTTTTAAAATTTTTAACTGTGGTAAAATACACAGTCTACTATTTTAGCCACTTTTCAATGGAAGCCTGACTTTCTTTTTATTGTAGTAAAGAACACATGACATAAATTCACAATTTGAGCCGTTTTTCAGTGTATGGTTTAATAGTGTTGAGGACATTCACATTGCTGTGAAACAGAACTCCAGAATTTTTTCATATGCAAAACTTAAACTCTATATCAAGCAATAACTCCCATCTTATCCTCCTGTCAGACCTTGGCAACCACCGTTCTACATTGTCTCTATGAATTGGACAACTTTAGATTCCTCATCTAAGTGGAATCATGTAGTCTTTGCCTTTTTGTGACTGGCTTATTTTATTTAGCATAATGTCCTCCAGGTTCATCCCAGCTGTAGCCTGTGTCAGAATCTCCTTCCTTTTTACGGCTGAATAATATTCCATTGTGCGTCTATACCACATTCTGTTTATCCATTTATCCATGGATTGGCACTTCAGTTGCTTTCACTTTTTCACTTTGGGGATGTATCTTTGCTATAAGAAATATTATTGTGTTTGGGGACAAGATGTATTTGAAGGAAAAGTAAGCAGGAAAGGGATGACAGGACACTACAGATCTTTGTGTATTTATTCTAAGCAGCCATACGGTCTTAGAAGAAAGTCTTTCCAGGCCACTACACTGGGTTAGACTTTGTGACCCTCTGATCACTTGTGTTACCAATCTTGTATGGTCCCCAGTTCTTCTGTGCTTCCTGTCTAAGTAACCATGAGTCACTTGGCTATTTGGGACAGTTCAGCCGAGAACAGAATAAAGCGTTCCACGGCAGCATCAGATATGGACCCTTCTTAGAGGTACTATTTCTTTCTAGTTGAGATTTTATGTAATACCAAGGGTTTGCAAAGTGTAGTGGGGTCAGTTTAGCAAGGCAAGCATCTTCAAAATCCTCTGAGGGTCTACATTTTAACAGTTCAATGCCCTGCCTAGGACAGTGAAATTTCTAGATCTAACAGGAGATGAAGAGATAGGCTTATTCCTGGCCTGGCAGCACTTGGGGCAGCGGGTGGAGGGAAGAGAGACATGGGATGGAGAGGGCCTTCTTGATGCCCTTTTGTGAAATTCACATGCTACAAAGCAAAATTTTCTCCAAGGCCGCAAAAAATGATAAAGCAGCATTTGGACACATGACTTTGAGTCTCTAATCAACTCCTCAGCTAAAGTTCAGTAAACAAGACTTTGCTACTGTAAAGCACTTCCGGTGGCCATCCTTCAACATCGCCAGGGGGAGCAAACAGCAATCACAGGCACCGAGAGAATGGCAGCCAAGGCCCAAGCAACCGTGGTCAAATAACCAAGGAAACTAAGTACAAATTTCCAGGAGGGAATTCATCCCCAGGCCCCAGAAGGTAACAAACGCAGCAATCTTCCTGGTTAGCCACAGACCTTGTCAATATCTTGATCATCAGTAACCAAGATGTTAAAGGCACCCTTCCCCAAAGAGTGATTAAACAAAATTCATTGTAGGGCTCAGGGTCTCACTGTGAGCTCGGGAAGTGGTGTACTACACAATAAGCTGCCTTGACATCTCTGGCCATTTCGTCTTTTCTCTGGCTCATTTTGCCTTCTTACCTGATTATTCACTGCCATCGCAGCCCTGCAATCACACGTTATTATTACAATCTTACCATCCAATCTTCTCTCCTAGCTGTGTTTTAAGTACTTTGGGGACTTTGGCTTCCTGTTGACTTGGCTTCTCTTGTTCATGCAGCCTGATCTTTACTACACTCTGCTTTTCAATCCCTTGCTCGTCCTAATGTAAGTGCAGTGTTACCAAGCTTTCAGAGCAGGCCTGCACAAGATTGTGAATGGACTTGGTGTCTCCACCGGCTCTTTCCATCATGCTAAACAGCCCAAGAGCAGGAAGCTGGAGAGTTAGGTACCCAACCCGCAGATCACCACTCCTAAAGGGCTAGTCCCCTGTGGCAACTGTTCTCAAATTTTAGTCGGCATCAAACCACCTGAATGGCATGTTGAAACAAAGGAATGCCAGGCCCCACTCCCAGAGTTTCTGATTGAATAGGTCTGGGTTGGACTCAGAGAATTTGCTTTTCTAACAAATTCCCTGGGTGATGCTAATGCTGCCAGCCTAGGGACCATAGCCTGCGAACTAATGCTCAAGGCTAAAAACGTTCATATCAGAAAGAACCATGTCTCATAGTTACTGGCCACTTATTATATACAAGACACTATTCTAAGTGCTTTGCTCATTTGTCTTTACAACAGCTTTTTATTTTTTCTGTTTTCAAATGACGGAAAGGAATCATAGAGAGGTTACCTAGCTTTCCCAAAGTCACACAGTAAGTGCTAGTGCTGGGCTATGAACCTTGGTAGCCAGTTTCGGAGCCCGTGGGTTTAAATTAACCTCCATGATATCGAGTAAAGTATCTGAGGGCTTGAAAGGAATATATTTGTATACATTTTGTTGTTACTTATGTATGGACCTGTAAACACTCAGAAATGAGTCAGAAAAACAATCATTGTTAATATTAAGCCGGTTACTGCAGCCCCCCAATTCTGCTCATTTTACTTACCATCCCCCCATCGTGAACCAGAGTGAAGAATGAAAGAGGAATATCATAAAATGTTCTAATTGAAAATTTTAAAAAGGTCCCCCTTTCTTTTTTTTTTTTTTTTAAAGATTTTATTTATTTATTAGACAGAGATAGAGAACAGCCACTGAGAGAGGGAACACAGCAGGGGAGAGGGAGAGG
Organism: Ailuropoda melanoleuca; assembly: GCF_002007445.2. NCBI lineage: Eukaryota > Metazoa > Chordata > Mammalia > Carnivora > Ursidae > Ailuropoda > Ailuropoda melanoleuca. The sequence goes on from NC_048218.1 coordinate 108,865,588, forward strand.
AAGAAGCAGGCTCCCAACCGAGGCCCGATGTGGGACTCGATCCCGGAACGCCGGGATCACGCCCCGAGCCGAAGGCAGACGCTTAACGACTGCGCTACCCAGGCGCCCCAAAAAAGGTCCACCTTTCAAAATGAAGAGTGTTTGTGCATATTTCTTCTCCCCGTCTTTCAAATCCCCCTTCAATCTTTAGTCACGGAAGCATTTCTTGCGTGGACTTCGATCATTCGTGAAGATGTGGCTTATGTCTTCGCTTCCTCCCAGAGAACGGCCCTTTGTCTCTCTCTCTCCGCTCCACTGATGCTTTAATCTGGGCTTTTCCAGGAGCTGAAACTGAAAAACATTATTGATTTGAGAGTCTGCTGCTTGAGTAACTGTAAATTGTGACAAATTAGCTCCTCTTGGGTCTCCGCACCTGTGACCATGATAATTTAGAGCAAAAGTAAGCTCTCGAACCAATACTACTGTATTCCCTCAAACCTAAGGTGCCACTGACTGTAGGAAGGACCATTATTTTGTGAATCACTAAGAACGAAAAAGAATGCTGCCAATTAAGCTGTGGCACAGCTGAAATCCTTATGCCGTAATTGGGCACACAAACCTCTCATTACTCTGACAATTCTTCCATCTCATCCGAGGGACTTGGCAAGATCTCCAAATTCATTCAGGTGCGTATCTTGGCATGTGATACCCAGTGTTTCTCAAACTTGACTGGGCACATGAATCACCTGGGAGTCCTGTTAAAATGCAGATTCTAATTCAGTAGGTCTGGGGTGGAGCTGAAATTTTGTATTTCTAAGAAGCTCCCAGATGCTTCTGGTTCTACACCAATTTTTGGGTAGCAAGGTGACAAGCAGTCTTTGCACAGACCTCCTTAATAGAATGTAATTCCTCTTCATCTGCTCAGGGATATCTTCCTTTCTTAGGTCTCGTAAAGCACTTGCTTGCTGCTCTGCAAGAAAATATAGAGCTGCAGTAAGTCCTCCAACAACAAATATTTGCCTTACAAATATCAAACTTAAGTCCCACACCTTCACCACGAGGCTGCCCTTTGTATACAATGACTTTTTGTTTCAGTATGGAATCCTAGTGTAAACATTTTGAAGACATTTTAAAAGGCAATAAAGCTTAACACATTCAATAGGACAATGGGCACAACTCAACAGAAGTGAAGATAATCTGGACAGCCATGACCACGTTCTTTCATGCCCCGGGCAATGACCACTACGTCACAGCTGCTGCCTGGAATACAGTGAACACAGGATGCCTTCAGTTTGTAGGACTCGTTCTGATTTCTCGGCAATAATAATATATGAAAAAAGTAGAATATATAAAAAGTATAATGATACTATATTAAAAGAACAGGGATAATAGGAGGGGAAGGAAAGACATTGGAAATGAAACTCTATGACATACCTTGTATTTATCCATTTGTTCATGATATATTTATTCGGTATTTACTACAGGTAAGGCACTGTGTGTTTGAGAAATTACAGCGAACAGGGAGATCCACAGTTCCTGCCCTCATGTAGCTTACAATTCAGCAGGGAGGCTAACATTAAAAAGAATACAGTCAGTCCTCAGAAAAAGTCAGTCCTTGTGGATTCTGTATTTGCAAATTTGCCTATGTATGGTCTGCTAGGGCCAGAACAAAATATTACAGATGGGTGGTTTAAACAGAATTTTATTTTCTCATTGTCCTGGAGGCTACAAGTCCAAAATCAAAGTGCTGGAAAATTCCATGTCTGGCGAAGTCTGTCTTCCTTGCTTGCCGATGACCAATTTCTCATTATGTCCTCACATGACCTTTTCTCTACACACCTGCAAAGTCTTATAAGGACACCAGTCCTGTTGGGTTAAGGCGCCACCCTTATGATCTCATTCAATCTGAATTACCTCCTTAAAGACACCTATCTCTAAATACAGTCACATTGGAAGTTTGGACTTCAACATATCAATTGTGGGGAGTCTCAATTTAGTCCATAACAGCCTACTTCCTAAAATCTATTTGTAACCCCAAAATCAATACTTACCATGCTTTCATGGTCATTAAGAGACATATGCAGAGCTTCAAAAAATTTGTGTTGCATGACATGTATGTTCCCATTTGCAGTCGAACAAGGTGACTGCTGTCTTCTTGGTTCAGTTCTCATACTCTAAACACTGTCTTCTTCATGGGCTATTAGTACTTTCAATGCTGTGTGTTTTTCAGTTACAAATTTTGAATCTCCATTAAAAACTATCAGAGTATCCAGGGACACTTTTAAATGAACATAGGTGGTTTGGGAGAATGTCAGACTCTGGTAGAAAGTCATCCCAGAAGTGGGAAAATTAAGCCTTCTCCATTCTTGGTTCCTATAAAGAAGCAAATTAGGGGTGCCTGGGTGGCTCAGTCGTTAAGCAGCTGCCTTCGGTTCAGGGCGTGATCCCAGGGTCCTGGGATCGAGCCCCACATCGGGCTCCCTGCTCCGCTGGGAGCCTGCTTCTTCCTCTCTCACTCCCCCTGCTTGTGTTCCCTCTCTGGCTGGCTGGCTGTTTCTCTTTGTCAAATAAATAAATAAATATCTTAAAAAAAAAAAGAAATAAAGAAAGAATGGCATAGAACAGTCTTTCTTAATTTTCATAATAATTACTTTTTTTTTCCAGTTTGAAAGCATTTTCTCATTAGAGAATTTGATCTCATATACTTAAAAGAGGAATTGAAACGACTGTTTTGGTTTTCCAGTTCTATTAATGGCTTGTGTTTTGATTTCTAACCACCAGGTGGAGACCAAACAAAACTAATTAAAGTATTCCCAGTGTCTTCTGGTTTATCCGGAATGAGAGCGATTCTATAATCTAAATTAGGGGCACAGAGAATTTTTTCCTCTTGTGAGTGAGCCACTGATTTCTTAGGGAATAAAGCCTCACAGATCAAAGACCACATGCAAATTCAAAACAAACAATTTTTCGAGGAGAACCATCAGGTGTTTAATCAACGACTTTTATAATTAAAATTGGAAAACAGGTGTATTTTAAATCAGTTTAACGAAAGTAAACATATTTACATTTCTGTGCTACATTATGGCCAGTTGGAGGATGGGTGAGATGAAGTAGAAAAAAAAATCAGAAAAAAAAAGAGAAAGAGGAAGAAAGAGAGGCGGACACACACACATTCTACAGAGTGAAACATGGAGCGTTGAAAGCTCAGCTGAAACACAGAATGGGAACTGTGTCTGACTGTGTCCAACTCTCTGTCTTGGGGCCATCACCTTTTTGATCCTTCTCCTTGCCCCTGTGCTCAGACGGTATCCGGGTCAGCAATCCCACAGAGCTCTTTCAAAGGCTGATTAACCTTCAAGCATCCCCTTTCTGAACTGAGAATTGGGTCTGCTTTTATTTGCAAACTTCAAAGTTCAATTTTAAAGTCAAGTGTTTTGTTTTGTTTTGTTTTCCACTGAACTCGTAAGATCTTCCCACCTCATGCAAAGAAATCACTTGAGCTTTTTAACTTCCCTCTTTGTAACTCTAGAAGTGTCTTTAGGGGTGAGATATTTTACTGTTCATCAGCAGTCACGGAGCTTTAGGTCTATTTTTTTTAAGTTAGGGGTTTCTCATTCTATCATATTTGAAAGTTATCATTCATTCTAGGGGCCACATAATTATTCTGAACCTTACTGGCAATCAAATCAGTTGTCTGCGCATGTGTGTGACAGCCGTAGTGGGTCACGTGCAAGCTGCCTAATTAGAGCCTTGTGAAGATGTTCTATGACAGGAACAAAGATAAAATTTCTCTTCTGGGAACACAGGGTAACAGCAGATCCCGCTTCCTGCCTCTTAGGGATCCAAAAGTTTCAGTCACTACAGCTCACCACAAAGAGGGGGAAATGGCCCGGTGTCCGTAGCTTACTTCTCCTCATTTACTAGGAAATGGACACAATGAAATTAGGAGCCAGATTCCAGCTCTGGGCAGAACTTCTTCGGGAGGGTCTCATTGTTCAGCAAACGGTCTGGCAAAGTTGTAACTAGAAAGTAGTGGGGATATTGGACCCAGACTCATTGTTTTAGAAAAGCCCATCTCATAAGGACTGTGAATCACCACCATTTATCATATTTGATGCTTCTGAGGTGTTACATCATATGGAAATTGGTAGCCTTTTCAAAAGAAAATGTGATTGTATTCACATTTCTTTCTATAACCCTTGGAGATTTTAAAAAATGGAGCAAAAGGAAAAAAAAGCCAACACTGTCTTGTTAATTAACCAGTCTCTCCTTACTTTGTAAGTGCTTTAAACAAAAACAAATTTTAAAAAAAGATTTTATGTATTTATTTGTCAGAGAGAGAGAGAGAGAGCACAAGCAGGGGGATTTGCAGGCTCCCTGCTGAGCAAGTAGCTGATAAGGGGACTTGACCCCAGGACCCTGGGATCATGACCTGAGCTGAAGGCAGATGCTTCACCGACTGAGCCACCCAGGTGCCTCTAAACTAAAGCAAAATTGCCTCACTGGAAGCCAGCTGTGTGGCCTTGGAAGCTTCTGGGCGTCTGAGTCTCCAAGTGGAGCAGTATGCAAAGATGATATACTCAGGAGCCAGCAGAAGTGTTAGAACCTTTATTTACATTTCTTCTCTAAAACGTAGAGACATAGATTAAGCTCTACTAATATTTTATATACAGATCATGAGAGTAGAAGTGTAATTTATAAATGTATAAATTTGGGAAGTGCATGCTCAAAAATGTTTTACTTTTAATGCATATGATCAAAAAAGTGTGATTACTGATCTAGACCTTTCAAAGATTGGGTTAGATTTAATATTTTTTTTTCCAAATTGCTGATTGCAACCTATTGCTGGGATGTGCAATTAATTTAGTGGATTTTTAAAGAGCGAAATAAAATATAAAATACCAGAGTGTATTGCTCATAGCAAGAATAGCAAGAATTGAGTATCGTTCAGTGTAACTTTTCAGATGAACACGTGTGAGCATGGGATCCAATGTAAAATGTTTCTCCTGTTGTGGCTTGTGGTTTAAAAAGGTAGGAAGCAACTGGACTTGAGTGGTTCTCAAAGCGTCATCCCCAGGGCCAGCAGCAGCATTCATATGGGAACTTATTAGAAAGGCAAATTCTTCAATCCCACCGAAGATTGACTGTATCAGAAAGTGGGAATGGAACCCAGCAATTGTGGTTTAACGAATGTTCCAGGTGATTCTGAGGTTCTAAGTTTCAGAGCCACCGACTGGAGCATCTCTAGGACACATCTGGTCACAAAACAAAAGTTTAAGACTCAGTTAGATATTCATTTAACTAAGGCAACGTTTTTCACATTTGCCTGATCGTAAGAATCACCTGGGTGAACTGCAGTGCCCTCAGAGATCCTAACCAAGCAGGTCTGGGATTGGGGCCTTGGAATCTTATTTTTAACAAATGTTTCTGGGGATGCTTGTGATCAGATGAGTTTGGGAGACACTTGACCATGAAGTATGGAGAAGAGAGAGTCTGCAGAACCTATTTTACAGAGCAGAAACGGTGTTTTAGGGAAGTCAAGTCTAAAGCGGGGAAATAAGCAATTCAAACCAGAACCCGAAAAGCTGAGAATGATCTAAACAGTTCTCAACTGAATGAAATGACTTTTCTTTCATTTTGAGTGAGCGGAAACGGAGATTCTCTTCTGAGAAGCTTGCTCTGGAGTTCTGTGCAGCACCTTGGCTCCAGCTCGCAGTGGATGCTAACGAAATGCTCGGGCAGGGAGCCTTGCGTTCCTACTGTTCCTACCGTATGCAGTCCTTGGGGAGGGGGCAGCTCCGGGAGGCCGATTTGGGGTAGATGTTGGAGGAGACGGTCTCAAATTCCAACATGGCTGAATCAGGCAAAATTTCAAATACATGGGTGGATTAGAGACCCCACGTTTAAAAATAACTCTCACAGGGGCGCCTGGGTGACGCAGTCGTTAAGCATCTGCCTTCAGCTCAGGTCGTAATCCCGGCGTTATGGGATCGAGCCCCACATCAGGCTCCCTCCGCTATGAGCCTGCTTCTTCCTCTCCCACTCCCCCTGCTTGTGTTCCCTCTCTCACTGGCTGTCTCTCTCTCTGTCAAATAAATAATCTTTAAAAAAAAAATAACTCTCACAATCCACTTAGTTTTGCTACTGATAAAACTACATTCACTGTTGATTGTAATTAAAAATAAAGTCTTTATAAGTTAGAAAAATGCCTGTGCCTTATAAATATATTCTATAAAAATGTGTATAAAAATCTGAAAATTCTCTGACACCCCCTCTCATTCTCAGCCCCTAGCCCCCAAGTAACTGTTGCTAACAATTTGGAGGCTATTTTCTGACTTTTTAATATACAGACATATAGTCTTTAAAAAACAAAATTAATATTGATGTTATTCTGTAGTTTTTTAGGAGACAATTGATCATGAATATTTACCTGTGTCTTTCCATATCCAGCCCAAATTTTTGAACAGCAGCAGATTTTAAATGTTGAATTTAACATATACCAAACTTACTTGACCTCAGAACACTTTTAAAATTAGAATGTATTTTGACTGAATATCCCCAAAAACTCAAGGCAGACAACATGTGCTTGGATTAAAGGAGGCAGCTAAATGATGTCTCCTGAACACATTAATACTGCAAGAATGATATAAATTTAATTTATTGCATTAAAAAGTTTAAAACAGGAAGAATAATAAGACTGGAAAGAAATTAAATCATTGCATTTTACAAAGAACAAAGCATACTGAGATTAAGTAAAATGTTTTCATTTTATATGTTGTTATAAAATGTGACATAAAAACAAACTCCTAAAAATAGCATGTTGGGGTTACTTTACGACATAGCTTAATAGCTGCAGTACCATTTGGGGGTAAAAATCTTATATGTGGTAAAATATCCCATATGTTGTCTCCAATGCAATATTTTTTATTTTATTTTTTTTAAAGATTTTATCTATTTATTCGACAGAGATAGAGACAGCCAGCGAGAGAGGGAACACAAGCAGGGGGAGTGGGAGAGGAAGAAGCAGGCTCATAGCGGAGGAGCCTGATGTGAGGCTCGATCCCATAACACCGGGATCACGCCCTGAGCCGAAGGCAGACGCTTAACCGCTGTGCCACCCAGGCGCCCCAACACAATATTTTTTAAAATCCCATTTTTAAATATAAGAACATTGTAACCAAGGAAAGAAGTGCATAAACAGTACAAACATTTTATAGTCTCTGTGTGTGTGTGTGTTTTTAAAGATTTTATTTATTTATTTGACAGAGACAGCCAGCGAGAGAGGGAACACAAGCAGGGGAAGTGGGAGAGGAAGAAGCAGGCTCACAGCGGAGGAGCCTGATGTGGGGCTTGATCCCAGAAAGGTGGGATCACGCCCTGAGCTGAAGGCAGACGCTTAACAACTGCGCCACCCAGGCGCCCCTGTCTTTGTGTGTTCTTGATTTAGATGTTCTAAAAATCTTCCATTATCTCCTGTTTGATAGCTCTCTGCTGATTTTTCTAGAAACTGATGGGTACAAGCATTCATTTTTATGTTGACCTATTAAAACATTTTGCTCTTTTAACTTGTGCAAAGCTTTTGAACCACAACACTGGTTTTTCATTGGAAACTTTCTTCTTTCAGCCTTCAGTCCATGAGGAACAGTTCTGTATGTTATAAGTGCTTAATAATAAACATCAAATAATAACCTCACATGTGCATGGCAACTGTGAGATAAGACAGTGGGAACAGAGCAGAGAAGTTGTTGTCCATGAGAGAACGTGTGAAGAGACGGTCGGACGGATGTAGGAGCTCTGCAGGCGTGCACTTACACATGAAGTCTCTTTCTCCTGCAATTTCTTAGCGTTCTAAGGGAGGGAGCAACCTTAGCATTCGCTGAAGCTTGATGGTTTAAGGATGCAATTGTTATATTTAGCAAGGGGATAAAAAATGCTAATAAGAAACTATGCATTTAACATTTGGGTTGATTTTTTCCTGATATTAGAACCCAAATCTTGAATCTGGATTATTCAGCCCAGAACTCAGGCTCAAGGAGGAGGTATTCCTCTACTGAGACATCTGTTATTAATTCAATTAATATTGAGGGTGGGGAGGAGAGGGAACACTCTAACATCACTTTAAACAAGGCTTTATAACTTTCTTTCATAGTCTACAGAGCATTTTTCTATATAGTATTTTGTTCAGCCCTTAGAAACCACCTATGAAACAGGTATAGTTGCCATTTTCCTGTCACTGTAGGCTGAAAGGAGAAGGTTTCCAATGAAAAACCCTGAGGCTCACAGTGGTAAAGTGACTTGTGCAAGGTCCCTAAAATTCAGATTTGTATTTGTGTGATGTCAAAGCCTGTGCTTTATCCACTATGGCGGGATTCTCTCTGCTTCAGTCATTTATCCACCATTCACATTTTCATTGCGTGTACTACAGCTTTATTTCTTGGTTAAGATATATTTTTAAGAAGCTGTGGTCCATATATACAATGGAATATTACTCAGCTATCAGAAAGAACGAATTCTCAACATTTGCTGCAAACATGGACGGCACTGGAGGAGATAATGCTAAGTGAAATAAGTCAAGCAGAGAAAGACAATTATCATATGATTTCTCTCATCTATGGATCATAAGAACTAGGATGATCAGTAGGGGAAAAGGGATAAAGAAAGGGGGGTAATCAGAAGGGGGAATGAAATATGAGAGACTGTGGACTCTGAGAAACAAACTGAGGGCCTCAGAGGGGAGGCGGGTGGGGGAATGGGATAGACCGGTGATGGGTAGTGAGGAGGACACATATTGCATGGTGCACTGGGTGTTATACGCAACTAATGAAGCATCGAACTTTACATCGGAATCCGGGGATGTACTGTATGGTGACTAACATAATATAATAAAAAATCATTAAAAAAAAAGATATTTTTAAATTGACTCATTTTTTTGGTGTATTTTGCATAAGCATATTTTAAGAGGGCATTTTATGTTAGTGATCTTCAAAGTGGTGAATGAAGACTTTACAAACGGAACAAGCGAGGATAGTTTTAAGGCAATTAATTTTCAGATTCTCAATGTCCATAGTTGGAAGTTTTGTTTTTTTTTTAAGATTATTTATTTATTTGAGGGGGGAGGGGCAGAGGGAGAAAATCTTCAAACAGACTCCTCTCTGGGCACAGAGCCAGATGTGGGGCTCGATCTCAGGACCCTGAGTTCACAACCTGAGCTGATACCAAGAGTCAGACGCTTAACTGACTGAGCCACCAGGTGCCCCTTCTGCGGGTATTCTTTACTAATACAAGTCTACCTGGGGACATTTTCTGCCCTTGTCTTCTCTCCCTGTCCTATTCTTACTGTGAGGCCTTGCTCTGGAGAATAAAAGTCTCTGGAGTCTAAACAGCTTAAGTATTGTTTGGGTAACAATAATTTGAAATATCAGTTTAGGTATTGTTTGGGTAACAAGTCCTTTTGCAAGGTAGGAATTTCTCAATTTTTATTTCAGCAAAATTGAAGAAAGACCTAATTAAATTTTCAACATGTTGATCACTAAAAGTAGTATGTGAGGAGAGATCACTATGTGGATCTTGACATAGAACTCAAATGAATTCAAGGATTGATGTTACCATAACAAAACACCCATTCCCTTGGGGCGCCTGGGTGGCTCAGTCGTTAAGCGTCTGCCTTCGGCTCAGGGCCTGATCCTGGGGTGCTGGGATCAAGCCCTGCATCGGGCTCCCTGCTCTGCTGGGAGCCTGCTTCTTCCTCTCCCACTCCCCCTGCTTCTGTTCCCTCTCTCGCTGGCTGTCTCTCTCTCTCTCTGTCAAATAAATAAACAAAATCTTTAAAAAACAAAAATGAAAACAAAAAATCCCCGCCCATTCCCATCTACTTACGTCAACAAGGTTTTTCAGAGCTGACATCTATAAAAATGAAAAATAAAAATGAAATTAATGCTAAATCTGTCTCATTCAACAAGTTAATAATATTCATCCATGGATACGTAAAATTATCAGCAATAGCTCTCTTATTTAGATCTGTACTTCCAGTAGAGCTTATTAAGTTTAAAATTTCTCATGGTTTTTAATATTTTCTGGATTTTTCAAATTAATTGTATACTGATTTAATGATATACTAATAACTTAATTGAAAAAGAAATTTTAACCCCTAGAACTTTATGGTCATGGGTAATAAAAATTGTTTTAATCTGTTCAGGCTGCTATAACAAAAATACCTTAGACCAGATGGTTGACAAACAACAGAAATTTATTTCTCACAGTTCTAGAGGCTAGGAAGTCCAAGATCAAGGTGCGGGCAGATTCAGAGCCGGTGAAGACCCACTTCCTCTTTCATGGACGGCCATCTTCTTATTGTGTCCTTACATGGTGGAAGGAACGAGAGATCTCGCTGAAATCATGCTTATAAGACTATGAATCCCATTCATGAGGGTTTCCAGTCTTATGACTTAATCACTTCCCAAACACTGAATACCATCACACCGTAGTTAGAATTACAACATATAAATTTGGAGGGGGAGGTTCCACGAACATTCAGTCTATCACAAAAATATATTTTGATTCTTATAAGCATATTTTCATTGCAGTAAGTAGGGTTATAAAGTCTTTCAGGCTTAAGAACGTATGACATGGAGTCATGGTCTCTTAACCACCATTATGGGGCAGTTAATTCTCTGTTGTTTTGGGGCTTGCTTTCCTGTGTTCTTAAGAGTAATTAGCAGCATTCCTGGCCTCTACCAACTAGACACTAGTAGCATATCCCTGAACTCCCCAAGTTATGACAACCAAAAATGTTTCTAGATGTTGCCAAAAGTTCCTTGTGGCACAAAATCACCAGTGGTTAAAAACCACTGCATTGGGTTATAATTTTGTGGGGGGAGTGAAATGGAAAATAGAAATTCGAGAGAAAAGGAGTCATGTGCAATTTCTGCCTCTTAATGGAGAGCTTGTTCATCTTTACTTAATAATGGATATTTCGTCACTAATGAGATTTAGATTCCACTACTCTATATCACCATATAAATGGAAAACCAATTTTCCTTCCTGTTATGGGTTAAATTGTGTCCCCGCACAAAAATGTATATTGAATTTCTAACCCCTATTTCCTTAGACTATGACATTATTTTGAAATAGGGTCGTTACAGAGATAATCAAGTTAAAATGGAGTTATTAGGGTGGGTCTTAATCTAGTCTGATGGTATCCTTATAGAAAGGGAAATTTTGGTCACAGACACAGACATACACAAAAGGAAGACAATGTGAAGATGGCCATCTGTTGTGGGAAGCTGAGACTGGGCTGATGGTAAACCAGGGAATGTCAAGCATTGCTGGTCACCACAGGAAGCTATAAGAAATAAGGAAGAATTCTACCCGGAGTCCCAGACAGAGCATGACCCTGCCAACACCTTGATTTTGGATTTCTAGCCTCCAAAACTGTAAGGCAGTAATTTTTTTTTTTTTTGATCACCCAGTTTGTGGTTCCTTGTTATGTTAGCCCTCATAAACTAATATAGTTGCCATAAAAATAAAACCATAAAAACAAATATAACAAAAACAAGATAGTGCTCTTAAATGATATTAAATTTCAGCTAGATGCTTAGGAGTCTACTAAAGACAGACCAGGGCATCACTATCTCTTTATTAAAAGGGAAGAATAGCCAGTGTTATCACCATGTTCATAGCAGCATTATTTGCAATAGACAAAAGGTGGAAGTAACCAGAGTATCTGGATGATGGATGCATCCATTGTATCCACTGATGGATAAACAAAATACGGTATACATGTACAGTGGAATATTATCATACTTAAGAAGAAGTTCTGACACATGCTACCACACGAATGAACTTTGAGGGCATTATGCTAAGTGAAATAAGCCAGTCACAAAAGGACAAATACTGTATGATTCCACTAACATGAGGTACTTAGGGTAGTCAAATTCATGGAGACAGAAAGTAGAGTGGTGGCGGGGCGCCTGGGTGGCACAGCGGTTAAGCGTCTGCCTTCAGCTCAGGGCGTGATCCCGGCGTTATGGGATCGAGCCCCACGTCAGGCCCTTCCGCTATGAGCCTGCTTCTTCCTCTCCCACTCCCCCTGCTTGTGTTCCCTCTCTCACTGGTTGTCTCTATCTCTGTCGAATAAATAAATAAAATCTTTAAAAAAAAAAAAAAAGAAAGTAGAGTGGTGGTTGCCAGGGGTAGGAGGAGGGAAGAATGGGGAGTTACTGTTCAATGGGTACAGAGTTTCAGTTTTTCAAGATGAAAGGAGTTCTGTGGATGGATGGTGGTAAAGGTAGCAAGCAATGTGAATGTAATTTATGTCACGGAACTGTGCACTTAAAAATGGTTAACATGGCAGGGGGTACCTGGGGGGCCTTTGGATTTCCTCCAAAGACTCAGTTGACTAAGCATCAGACTCTTGATCTCAGCTCAGTTCTTGATCTCAGGGTCATGAGTTCAAGCCCTGTATTGGGCTCCACGCTGGGTGTGGAGCCTACATAAAAAAAAAAAAAAAAAAGGTTAACATTGTAATTTTATATTGTGGATTTTACCACAATTAAAAAGAGAAAAACTAAGAAGAGCCAATGTTAAAAGAGATGTTGAAGGCCTAGTAACACAAAATTGAGGTGACCTAATCATGCAAATTAGAAGTTAATTGAAATTTGAATAACTTTCTATGTAAGTCAGTATTATTTTTTTTGCGGGATAAATGTCTACAAAACCTAAAGTCATCCCACAGGGTGGGAAAAGTTACCCTACTTCATGTGGTAATTTCCCCCGAAAAGGGTTTAAGCCACAGAGAACCAAGGGCCTGGGCTTGGACATGCGCCCTTTGACTCTTAGTTCAGTGTATTTCCTTTTTTTTCTTTCTTTTTTAAAATTTGAGTGTAGTTGACACACATGTTACATTAGTTTCAAGTGTACAACACAGTGATTCAACAAGTCAATACATTATGCTGTGCTCACCACAAGTGTGGCTACCATCTGCCCCCACACAACACTATGACAGACCATTGGCTACATTCCCTATGCTGGACCTTTCATCCCTATGAGTTTTTATCCAGTACACCTTCCCTGTAACACAAAAGAACTTCTCTTTTGGAATAATCACACCTGGACCTCAGGTATTGGACTCGAGGACAAACAGCCCAGTAGCTTCTGTGAGGTTGGTGGTTGGCAGTGAAGCATTCTGGGGGGAAGGTCAGAGAAAGGCACTCTTGGATATTCAGTTTCCAGGGAGAAGTCAGGGAGCTTTGAAGCAAAACTAGAGTGCCAAGGAGAGAGACAGTGACCAGAAGAAATAAATATGGTTTCTATTGTTTCATTGTGATATAATTGAGGAGGAAAAGTGAAGATCCATACTGGAAAATTGTAGCAGGCCTCTTGGAAAAATGAAGTTATTTGAGAGTTATCTACATTATTCCTGTTTTGTTGGATCATTCTGGGGTGCCTTGCAGCTTGGGTAGTTATTAAATGATAGCTGGAGACAGACGCTTAGAGGCATTTAATCTAGAATTAGAAGCGGGAAAGAGTGGGGATGATTTTGTTAAGTGTGAACAGGAGTAGCAGAATATGTTCAGACCAAATATTATTTGAAACACTAATTTTATGCCTGGGCTTAGAAGACACATTTTAAATGTGGGTTTGAAATTAGTTTGGGAATTGTCTTTGAGCAGGGATTGTATGAATTATTTGAAAGCTGGGCCTCATTAAAAATGCATTAAGTAATAATCAAACACCATGTATCTGTTAATGTGATGCAGCAGGAGGCGCCGACACCATAGAGGAAGCTTCTCACCAATACTGTGGAGCTTGAATCTAAGCAAGCCTCTAGGGGTAACTCCAGTTTACAGGCGACAGGGGAGAGAGGAGAGAAGACAAGATGAAATAATAACATTAGATCTAAGATCTACTTTAAAATACTTCAGTAAGGAAACAAAGGTAAAAGGAATGTGCATTAGTTTCCTGGGGCTGCCATAACAAATCACCACACACTGGGGGGCTTCAAATGACAGAAATTTATTCTCTTTCAGTTTTGGAGGCCAAAAGTCCAAACAAGGTATTGGTAGGGCTGGATTTCCTCCAAAGACTCTAGGGGAGCATTGGTTCCTTGTCTCTTGCAGCTTCCACTGACGCCAGGTATTTCTTGGCTTGGGGCGCCATCACTCCAAGCTCTTCCTCATGGTTGTGTTGCTTCCTCCTCTGCTATGTTAAACTTTCCCCTCTCTCTCACAAGAACACATGTGATTGCATTTAGAGTCCACCTGGGTAATTCAGGCTATGTGCCTCCTCTCAATATCCTTAACTTCATCACAACTTTTGCTGTATGATACACTCTTGGCCTTATGAGACAATATTAACCCCAGGTTGGGGATTAGGGTGCGGGCATATCTTTGGAGAGCCACCATTCAGCCCACTATAGAATGGAAGGCAAAATCTTGATAACTGATCAATTTTATCATTTATTTATTTAGTCAACTTTATTGAGGAATGATTGACAAATATTTAAAGTGTGTAACATGATGATTTGAGATACCTATACATTGTGGAATGGTTACCAAGATCAGGATAATTAACATATCCATCACCTTACATAGTTAACTTTCTTTCCTTCTTTCCTTCTTCCTTCCTTCCTTCCTTCCTTCCTCCCTCCTTTTTGTGGTGAGAATTGTTAAGATCTGCTTTCAGTAACTTCCAAGTGTACAATACTGTATTATTAACCATAGGCACCATGTAGTATATTAGGTTCTCAGAACTTACTTATCTTGATAGTTGATAAATTTGAGTCACAGGACTAAAAGAGGTTTCAGTTTTGGATAAGGTTGTAAATTTTCAATATGAAAAAAATTGGATTTCTACCTCTGGCAATGACAGAGAAACTGAGATCAGATTTAACTTTTTGTCATAGACAAGTAGGACACTAGACATAATAGATGAAACAATTGTTTCCAAATACTGAACAAAACACATTGCAGAACTGTGATCCCTGACAGAAGGAAAATAAATGAGATGGGCCCTATGGTCACCCTAACTTTCTGCATAGAGGTAATTTTCAGACCATTGCACGGAGACAGAAAACTCAAATAGGGCACAACGGTCTTCGTGAACTGAGAAGACTGAGATTGGAGTTTGGAAAAAGATAAGCTGAGGTGGTTAGAATTTGTAGAGCAGAGTGCTGAAGAGAAAGGAGCTAAATAGGATATAGCTCCAGATAATTGCATAGAGGTCCTACTGAATGTATTGCTTAATACCAGATTGCACACATGCAGAGCAAAGTTATAGGAGATGAGGCAAAGAATCACCAGGGAGCTGAGAGACAAACATCTCTGAACTCATTCCGAATTCCAGTCAGCCAGAGTATAAAACCCTGGTCTTCTCCAGAGACCACAGAGGAGTCATACCTTAGAAGTGGGGCTAAACTAGCTTCAGAGTAAAGGCTACTCTAGGCCTGCCCTTTAAAAATCTTCAAAGTCAGCCTAAAAAAGATCAAGCTTATCCTCAATTTGCTTAGCTGGCTGTCAAAACAAAGTCTGACACTCTTTTAAGCAAGTCAACAAAATCTGGAATTCAAGAATGTAAAATTTACGATGTTTAGTATCCATTCAAATATTACCAGACATGTGAAAAAGTGGGAAACTGTGACCCTTAATCAGGAGAAAAATAAGAAAATAGAAGCAGACCCAGAAATGACAGACAATTAGCTGGCAAGGATTTAACTTGGCTATTAGAAGTATGCACAAGGATTTGAAAGAGAACATTAACATAATGAAGAGGGAAATAGAAAATATGAAGGGTATTTTGTTTTGATAAATAATCTTTAAAAAAAAACCCTGCAGTTAATATACTTATCACATAAAACACTTTGGAAAACATTTCAGCAGTTTTAAAAATCAAGTTAACTATACATTTACCATAGGAACCAATCTTAGGCATTTACCCAAGAGAAATGAAAACAATATGTCTATCCAAAGACTTTTTCATGAATGTTCATGCAGCTTTATTTATAATCACCCCAAAAAAGGAAGTAGCCCAAATATTCCACACTGAAATGGATAAACTGTGGAGCATCTCACAATGGAATACCACTCAGAAGTAACAAAAATGAATTATTGACAGAGCAACATGTATGAATCTCTAAAAACATGGCACTGGGCAAAAGAAGCCAAGTCCAAAAGATTAATTCTGCATGATTCTATGTATATGAAATTCAAGAAAGTGTTAAAAAAGTGTTAAAAAAAAAAAAGAAAACTCAGCGTAGGGCAGGGGACAGGTGGGACTCAACTGCAGAGGGGCAGGAGGGAATTTTTGAGGTGATAGAACTGTTCTTCATTTTGACTGTGGTTGTGCTTACACGACTTGTACCTTTGTCAAAACTCATCACACCATTTATTTAAAATCATGCATTTTATTGTATAGATTATATCTCAGTAAAGTTGATTAAAATTTATTATGATAAGAGGTTATTTAAAATATTGTTTCCCTGGTTTGAGTGGCCTTCTTGGAACACCTAGATTCTGACCATTTTTCATTTTTATCCCACTCAGCTTTTCCCTCAGAGACAGGTAGTTTTGTAGGTAGGTGGGATAGAGGAGCACATGGGCTTCAAATAAAAGAAATATAGCCTTTTGATATCTTATCATTAGAATAACAATATATTTGGAAAATAAATAGAATTTGAGTTTTGGAGCTGGAGAGCTACGTTTCTGTTCTAATTACATATCAAATAACTATAGTTAATAATACCGTATTGCGTATTTCAAAGTTACTAAGAGAGTCGATCTTTGAAGTTCTCATCATGAGAAAATAATTATGTAACTACATATGGTGACAGACGTTAGACTTATTGTGGTGATTATTTTTCAATATACACAAATATTGAATCATTATATCATACACCTGAAACTAATATAATGTTATATGGCACATCTCAATTTAAAAAATAAAGATAATAAAATAAAATAATACTTTGCTGAAGTTTGACTCCCACCACAAAGAAATGAAGGTGATTATTTAGTATACCTATGCTGGGTTTGAAGATTATCACTTGTAAAATTCTTTGCTTTTCACAAGTAAAATTTATCTCATTGTTTTAATTCTGCATGATTGTATGTAGCATGCATATGTCCAGGCCAAACGAGAAGACTTTAGAACAAATGGCAAATATTCTCCCATTATCAGCCTGTAGTAAGTTCCAGGCAAGTGTTCTGAAAGACTTGTAGAAGGTGACTTAGTGTCAACAGGGAAGAATCCCTCAGAAGCCGAGAAACGTAGAGCAGCACAAGTGCATACTTACGTAGTTGTAAGACAAAAACAAAAAATCCCCAAAGACGACATTCTGGTTTTACCCTTTGTGAGGCTTAGTTCTCCACTTTTCCACAGTGAAATGACTTCCTAGCCACAACTCAGCCATCCCCTTTTCCTAATCAATGGTGCGAAGGCAAAGGACTCAAGAAATGTTGGCTAATGGCATTCTTATTCTGAAGAAATTCTCATGCAATTGGACAAAGATACACGGATAAACAATTCTGGTTATAGGAAAAAATCAAGTGCCAATTGTCCATTAATAGGGAAATGTTATGGTATGGCTTATTATATACAATACTATACAACCATTTAAATGAATAAAGATGATCTCTGTGGTGTTATAAAAGGATGTCCATTGATTATCGTAGATTTGTAAAAAGCAAGTTGAAGAAGAATATGTTTAGTATGATCCCGTTTATGTAAAAAAAACCACACACACACACACACACATAATGTGTGATGTGTGTATATCTGCATTACATGCAGCTCAACTGCAGAGTTAGCAGAGATTAACCCTGCAGAGCAGGGTTGAGAATGAGTAGGTAGGGGAGGTTTTGCCTCTTTAAAAAAATAAACTTCTTTATTAGAATTTTTCAATGATCATGTGGTACTTAAGGGAGTACACATATATTTATTTAATTTTTAAATTATTATTTTTATTATAAGTTTTTTTTTTAAGTAGGCTCCATACCCACAGTGGAGCCCAATGTGGGGCTTCAACTCACAAGCCTGAGATCAAGACCTGAGGTAAGATCAAGAGTCAGTCATTTAACCAACTGAGCCACCCAGGTGCCCCGCGAATACACATTTCTAACAAATAAACAAATAGTACCTCTTCCCTGCACCGAGGCTGGAGAAATCAGAGACATCAGTCAGCTGATTGCAGTGTGGTTGGTATTCTATGGACAGTGACTTACCTTTCTTCATTCCAAGGAGGATATATTGTCACATATTGTTCTCATTTTGCTCATTCCGTATGGCCGGCTTTTGAATCACAGAGCTGCCTCAATGAAATAAAATAGATGAATCAATGAATAGGAATGTTTTGTATACAGCTTCAACATAATTTGTTCCAGAAAAGGAATTATTTTTTTTCTCGTGATTTCAAACCCATTTGGGTAAAACAAGGAGAAAAACATGGGATATGGCATCCCACAGTCTGGAACCTAGTTCTACAACTAACCAGATCTGAGATCTTTGGCAGTTTACAAGCTCTCAGGATTCTCCAAACCTGTTTCCCTATCTGCGAAATGACCAAAATACTTGCTTTTCCAAACCTACGATAGGATAGTTGTGAGGATGAGATTAAAGGGGAAAATAGATTTTGGAGGTGACCTGAATTATCATAGGTGTTATTTCCAGGACTTAAAAATCACCCAGTTTTTTCCTAGACCTTTCAGCCAAAAAGTGATGTGGAAAGAGAGCATGGCCTCAATCGGCTGGCCAGAAGGAGATAAAAACAAAAAAGCAGGAGCCAACATTTATTGCATGCATACAGTGGGCCAGGTCCCAGTTAAGTGATATACGTATTTTATCTTGTTTAATCCTCACAACAAACCTATGATCTGGTTATCTCAGGCTGCATTTACAGATCAGAGAACTCAAGAATAAAGAATATGTAACATAAATGTGAACCCTCATTCATTCACCCACCCAGCCCTCTATCCATTTAATAATACTACTAAGTACCAGGAATACACAAGTGAATAAAAAAGGAGGAGTCTCTGCTCTCACTGAACTACCTTTGAGAGAGACCTAGTTTGAAGGTTCCCAGCTATCAAAGGACAAGGGGGATTCTCATTTAGTTTTATACCACTCAGCTTCTGGCCCTAGGCATTGGCAACCTTCTGCGCCATGTTTCTTAGTTCATTTTAAGTCCCACATATTGGTCCCAGAACCCTGATGCCCTTTCTTCTCCTCCAACACTCTCTATGTTGTGCCAACATTTTTTAATATTCAGGGGTAGAAGCTTGTATTAACCAGTTTTGTTTTGTTTTTTTCTCTCCAAGTGTGATTATCTGAGCAGAGGAAACTTCCAGGAAAGCTGCATGCCCCATGAGTCAGCTGTCATCACTGCCATTACCTAATGCGGAAAGGGGATGGGTTCGGGAAGCTGAAGTCAGTGAAAAAGCCAAGACTCACAGGTTTGGAACTCGAGGTCCTGGAAGCAAGGGCCTGGCTGTGTTTCGGCAGCCACTGCCAAGTCTTCACTTGCTCATTCTTTCTGGAGCACAGGACAGGGTGGCCTTCAAGAGTACCATTTATTTTTATTTTCTTTTAAAGATTTATTTATTTGAAAGAGAGAGAAAGAGAGTGAGAAGCAGGAGCTGGTGAAGGGGCAGACGGGGAGAATAGCCAAGCAGACGCTGGGCTGGATCCCTGGAACTATGAGATCAGGACCTGAGCTGAATCCAAGAGTAGGATGCTTAACTCACTGAGCCACCCAGTTGCCCCAAGAGTCCCATTTAAAAAGAGGCTGATGTTCCTGAGAAGGAGCTTCTTTTAGATCTTAGTGAGTGTTTCACAAGGGCAGTCTACTGGGGGCACAATAGGATGGAGCAGGAAAGGGGAGAAGCGAGGGAGAGAACTAGGGCCTGAGAAAGGTCGGTGAGAGGGGTGGTTTCTAGGAGGGCCATACAGACTTAGGTTCTTGTGTCAACCACTGAGGTTCTTAAGCTGATGTCCCAACACTGAAACTTCTTGTGTCCAGGGCAATACCATAAAAATGATACACTGATTCTCATGGAGAGTCAAGATAAGGTTAACGAAGGCAAGAGGACACAGGGGTACCAGTGTGCTGATCTTGATTGCATTGCTTAGAAGTAATGCTCCATGGGGTGCCTGGGTGGCACAGTGGTTGGGCGTCTGCCTTCGGCTCAGGGTGTGATCCCAGTGTTATGGGATCGAGCCCCACATCGGGCTCCACTGCTATGAGCCTGCTTCTTCCTCTCCCACTCCCCCTGCTTGTGCTCCCTCTCTTGCTGGCTGTCTCTATCTCTGTCAAATAAAATAAAATCTTTAAGGANTCCCACTCCCCCTGCTTGTGCTCCCTCTCTTGCTGGCTGTCTCTATCTCTGTCAAATAAATAAAATCTTTAAGGAAAAAAAAAAAGAAGTAATGCTCCATAAGCTAACTATCTCTCATCCCATGCTGTGTTTCTTAGGAAACCCCCTGACTTGGAAGCGTAGTATCTCCAGTATCATGGGGTAGGAAGCAAGCACACAAAAGTCTGCTGTTCGTTTGTGCACCTCTTCATTCTCTGGATTCCCAGGGCACCCTGCCCTGATTTTCCTGTCTGCTGATGGTGCCTCCAAGCCCGCCTCCACTCAGTCCAGATGTGGACTTCCTACCTGCATTCTCTCAAGGTACTCTTGACTCAGAAGTTACACCCAGACTCAGCTGTAAACAGACAAGTCTTTAGGTTGCCATTTCCCATCTCCCAACTTTTTGGGAGTTCTTGTTTCCTGTCTTCTCCCTACCAACACCTGAAATACAGGATCCTAAATCAACTCCCTTCATTCTCTCTTCCCTCTTTTCAGAATAAATATCACAGTAAGTCTTCCTTAACCACTCCTTATTTATTTTTATTCCTTTGTAGGTATGCGACTCATTATTTTGAAAACTGAGAAATGAAAGAATTAAGTCCCTGTCTTCCTTATATGAACCATAACCTCAGAATAACTGACTAGCTGATTAGGGCGAGTTTCTTTTTAGAGAGGTAGTTTCACTTATGAGTGAGAAGGAATGATAGAATTAATAGGCTACTGGTCTAGAAAGTGATTATTAATTGCTGCCCAAATCACAAAATAGGGAAAAGCAGACATTATATGATGGAAATATACACATCACTTATGAATTAATCTGGACAAAATAGGAACCTGAATCTGATTGAGCTTCTAGATCTAACATATCTAACTCTAGGGGACAGATGATCCTAACAGAATGTAATCAGGAAAAATCAGACTTTGGGAGAGATACAGGACAAACATCATTAATTTTTAAAAAAATTTCAAGGGAAACAGAGGGGAGTAGGGAATCTATAGATTAAAAGAGAGTTCAGAGGCATGCTGAACAACTGCACTGTATGGACCTTATTTTGATACGAATTCCAACAAATGCACTATAAAAAAATTTAAGACAAGTAGGGAAATGTAGACATAAACTAGATTTTTAATAATATTAGGGAATTATTGTTAATTTTGAAGTGGGATAATAGTAATGTGGTTTTTTTTTAAAAAAGAGTTCTTATCTTTTAGAATTATGTGGTGAAATATAATAGGAATGGAGGAAATGTTATGGATCTTGAATTTCTTTCAAGATAATCCAGAGGTCGGGGTGCCTGGGTAGCGCAGTCGTTAAGCGTCTGCCTTCGGCTCAGGGCGTGATCGGCTTCCGGGATCGAGCCCCACATCAGGCTCCTCTGCTGGGAGCCTGCTTCTTCCTCTCACTCCCCTGCTGTGTTCCCTCTCTCACTGGCTGTCTCTCTGTCACATAAATAAATAAAATCTTTAAAAAAAATAAATAATCCAGAGGATAGTGGGGAAAATTGGTGCAAGTGTAAATAATACAAGATTGGTCATGGGTGGAAAATTGTTTAAGCTGGGTGATAGGTACATAGGAGTTCTTTATACTGTTTACTTTTGTATATGACTAAAAATTTCTTCAGCAAAATGATAAAAAAAAATTTAGAAGATAAACCACTGGAAGAATGGACATGGAATGTGTAACTTCCCAGAGGTCAGAGGGGTAAAAGATGAATAAGAAAATAATCAATTGAATAAAAGCTAGGAAAAGGGAGAAGGGGGGGAGGGACCTAGAAAGCATTCTAAGGAGAAAACACAAAATAAGATGGCAGAAATACAGCCAAATATGCCTGTAATGATAATACATGAAAATGGATTAATCTATTAAAAGACAAACTGGAAATTCAGTATATATATATGTATATATATACACATATATATACACACATATATATGTATATATGCATTACCGTGTGTGTGTGTGTGTGTATATACATATATATTGTTTTGTTTTACAAGAGAAACCCCTAAAAAATTGAAGAGAAGGGAAATGAAGAGGTAGAAACCTAACTGCTAGACTAAACAAATGATAACAAACCTAACTTAGGTGAAACAGTTCTTTAAGATAAGGACTGAAACTTCCTGGATGGAATTAGCAACACAGTGATCGTTGGTGACCCCGTGAAAAATGGTTTTGGGGCACAGTGGGAGCTCCTACCAGGTCAGACTGAGTGCAATAAGCAGCGAGTGGAATAGGCAGCAGAAAGAGCAAGTGGAGGGAGCACACCCCCAGTTAGGCGGGGAGGGTTACTTATCATGTATTTACGTATTAAGCCTGTGAAAACACTGATGCATGAAGTCCCAGGAGAGGGGGAAGGAGAAGAAATGACAGAGAGGGCAAGGGGTGGGGAGGAGGCTGAAAACAATGAGACCCAAAGCACCGGGGGGACATTAGCAGAAGACAAGAAGAAAACACCTTCTGTTTTATTTTATTTCTAATTTATTAATTTGTCATTACACAAACAATACATGAATGCATACTCAAAAACATCGAATATTACAGTTAAAGCTAATGCACTCCACCCAACTACTGTTAACGGTTTAGTTAGTATCCTTCCAGACCTTCTCTGACATTTTTATAATATACAAATAGGTACTTAGGAAGTACACTATACAGTATTTATTTGTGTGTATGTATGTGCCTTAAAATCAATGGTATCACATGTGTTGCATGTATTAGCCTTCATTTTCCTCCAAACTTTCAAAAAACTTATTGTATCTTAGGGATCTTTCCACGTCAGTATATGTATGAATCTTATTCTTTTTCATTGATGCCCAGTTTTGTATATTGTTCCATCCTCTTGAAGGGTATTTTGTTTTTTCCAATTTTATTCTATTACAAAGTTACAATTGTACCAGCCACTCTGTGAACACAAGTATGAAAAGTGTGTTTCATTAAAAACTGGAAATGTTGGGTGACAGGGCATGTGAATTTTAAATTGTAATGGATATCATTCGATTGCCTTTAAAGGTAGCTGTGCCAATTTATACATTTAATAGCAATGTAGGACTCCTGTTTTTCCACACCCTTGCAGGCTTGTGATTTACATATATTTTAAGTATTTGCCAATTGGATTTGAGATAGTTTATTTTTTAATGTGCATCTCCTTTATTTTGCTGAGGTTGGGCATCTCTTCATAATCTTGTAAAAGTTTTTGCTTCTCTGCATTTTCACAGGGAGATTTCTATGAGGGATATGTAACCAAAAAGCAGAAGACTTACTGCTTATCTAGCTGGAATTAATTTTTGTGAGCTAGAGATCTAAATCTTTTTTTCCCGAATGGTTATGTCGTCCCAATACTATTTGTTAATAACCCACTCTTCCTCCACTGATTTGAAATGTTACTTTTATCCTTTACTCAGTACATAGTTGTTTCTGGATTCTCAGCTCTATCAGATTTATTTTTGGCATCAGGCTCCTGAGTTCATCTTAACTTGGTTCATTGAATGGTAGCTGATTTTGTCAGCCAAGATAATGAATGTGTTGCTTATGAGACAATAGATAATATAACTCATGACACACAAATTCTATTCTAGTTAAGTTTGATTTAAATCAGTTCCATTATCTACAAACTTAGAGTATTAAAAAATGTGTAAACTTTTAGGTGACATCTCACAGGCTCAATATAGAGATGGGAAGCTTTTCACCAAGGCCCCTCTTTCTAAAAGTATTGTTTGATGTTAAAGCTTTTCGGTGATTTAAAGTTGTTTCCAGGCAATGTCAAAGGGTTTCATGTGGCATGGCAATATTACCGTTGATTTACATGAACCTTTCATTCAACAGATTATACGAGGTCCACAAACTATGACATATACTTTGAATAAACAATGGCACTTTAGTTTTTTACATTGGACGATAACTCCTGGAGTGCACATATCATGTTCTATTTATCTTTCTATCCCCAAACATCTAGTACAGGGTGAAGCACCTGAATTGAAATAGAATTGAAGTGCATTTCAACAATGTTTCTATAAAATAAAAAATAAAACCCAAACTTCTCAAAAACAAAACCTTTAGGGGATTTACAAAGTTACAAATATTTATTTATTCTGTCCATCAGACACCTGATTAAATTATATATTATGTATTTTAGTAGAAACACTAGAATAAGACACTGACCGGATATTATTTCATGCCAACTGCGAAAAATATTCCCTTGCTGTCCATGGACGTCCTCAGGTATGATCTATCTATAGATGCGGTGCTTGCCTGTGAAATGATGATAAGAACTGTGATCTGGAAAACAGTTGGACTGCAGTGGGCAAGGATACTTTACAGTTGTTATAGAGAAAGATGAAAAGGCAAAAACTTTTTTTGGGGGAAAATAGAAGTGTGGCATTTGCCTTGTTTTAAAATTCAGTTATTTTTATGATCTAAGTTAGCACACCTTTTCCTTCCCTCTTTCAAAGGGATAACTTTGGCTTCTGTGGGCAGTCTTAATCTATAGATTCAGATGCTCTGTTTTGTAGCTCAATCCAGGACATCAGATCATGGAAAAATTCTCAAAATTGCCTATCAGTTTCTCCGGCTAGAAGAAGAAATAATAAAGCTAATTCACTAAGTATGTTGAACAAATTTTATGACCAAGTTGACTGTATCAGTGCAAAATACCAACTTCATACTTCACTATTACCAATCTTGAAAGACTGTCTTACTTTTATTTATGATGATTCTGTTTTTTAAAAAAAGAGGTCTATGACCTTTAACTTGCTTTGTATAGTGCCTCACTTAGCATTTTTCATCTGTGAACATAGCATGTTATACCAACTGTAGCCCATTAAGGAAATCATTTAATAGCACTTGTACAGTGATATTCTCCATTGACAAAGGAATACATACATTCAAAGAACAGATCTTGCTATAGAAATTTTGCGACTTGGCATAGAAATACACATAATAGGGATGCATCCTAGAATGTTGAAAAGGGGAAAATAGCAAATATATGTCACTAAACAATAAATCATTAGTATTGCTAGAAAATAGAAACATGAGTTACTAGGTTTGAAGCAGGAGGAGGTGGGAGAAAAGGTTTAGTTTTGCTTAGGCAGCGGACTCCTGGGAAAGAAAGAAGCCTTCCTGAATTGAACTGTATCAAAGAATAAAGAAAAGTTGAAGGCAGCAAAACCTATTTTGACTTGGGTTTCAGTATCTTCAGTGGGGCCAGAACCTGTATTGTCCTTTTTGGGGAGAGAGAGCCCTGAAAGACAGGCTTTGGACTCATGCTTCTGGGCCGCTTTAGTCCTAGTCACCATAAAAAGATTAAATTTGGTTTACCTATAGGGCCGAATTTATAGAAGCATGAATGTGATAGCCAGGGCTCCTCCATTCCCCTTACCCTTTTGTTAAATTCGTGAAATTCCTCTAAACAAAGACTTTCATTTCACAGAGGTATATGGCTGTTGGAAGGAAAAGTTTTGACTAAAACTTTGTAAGACTTGGAGTTCTCAGATCTTTCTTTGGAAGCAGAAAAAATAGGCACCTGACATTGGGAATGGTATAGAAAGATCCAAGACAAACTTCCTAATGAGCATCACAAATCTGCCTATTTATCATTTTGTAAGTTTGCCTATTCATTTCTGGATTATTGTCTCTCCACTTCCAGTTTCAGCTCACCAATCTACTTCCCATCATTGATAACTAGAATAATTTTTCTAAAATGCTTATCTGATCACAATCCCACTGCCTAAAATCACTCAATAAATTATCTTTGCTCTAGATGCCAACCTACTAAGGTGGATGAGTCAGTCTGCCTGCCTGTCTACTGGGAAACAATTCTGTGGCTCTCCAAAGAGCTTTGTTTACGCTCTCCTCTAAGCTTTTGAGCATTTTTTCTTACCAGGTATCACCTCTTTGAGGGAACCTTCCTTGACAAAACTATCCTTGACTGTTTTTATTATCGCATTGTACATGTTGGTTTGTCTACGCCCTCAAACTGTGAATATTTAGAGCTGGGCTTTGTCCTTTTAGCAAAATTATTGAAGAGAATTGAGTCATGTCACAAAATGCCTGCCACTGAGCCTCCTTTAAAAAAACACTCGTGACTTCAGGTCATCTTGAAAATTTATTCCAAAATAAACTGATTTTTATATCTGGTTCCACAGAGATAAATTTCCACTAAGAACAGGTATTTTTGCTACTCTAATTCTAAGGACTTCCCCTCGCTCTTTTTAAAAAGGTCTATGAGTGACTTGAGTTTGGAACTTGGAGAAACAGCACAACCTCTGACCTGTGACAATTCTTTGTGCATAAAAGCAGTTATGATTACCCATCTCTGGGGACTTGATGGTAAAGCATTGTTTTAATACTTCTACTTAACTCACAATGTAACAGAATTGGAAATATCGTTATTTTGAACATACAGCGAGTTAAAGTAACTGCATACTTAATACCTCATAGCCCTTTTTTGGGAAGGGGTGTAGCAAGCTATAAAATCTCATCATTAACTACCTAAAATTAATTTTCTTTGGGGAAAGTTAGGTTTGTAGTGCAGACACATTGCCATTACCAGAAACAAAATTTCCACCTATGATTTTCTGGTTGGCTAAATCAAATCAACAGAAAACTTACGTCGTACCTTGGTCTATGGGCATTGCACTGAGAAAATTATAGATGGCATTCCTATAAGACTGTGCGTCCAAATTGGCATCTCAATATAATATTCCAATTTTGTGGAACAAGAGACCTTAAATCTCTTGAGGTCAAACTTAAATTTACTTATGTTCCTAAACAAACTAATCACTTGGGGGAATGTCTGATGTTGTTCCAAAACAGTGTATCTGATTCTGAAAAACAATAAGCTTTCCTACCTTTTAAGTCTGTCCCTGACCTTAGGGTGGGGGCATGCCTCATGAGAGTAGGTTTGGATGTAAAGGCTTCCTTCACAGCCGTTTTTGGGGTAGATACTGGGGAGGGAGACCTACAGGGAAGGGGAGGCAGATGGGATAGCAAAGGACAAGCACTGTAATTTTGTATTTTTTGAACACTGCACCATGAGTTATCTTCTTATATTATTAAACTGAGTTTATTAATATTTAAGGCTCTTGATACATATTGTCAAATTACTTTCTAGAAGTACACAAGAAAGCTTGCCTTTTCTACATTGGGTCCTGCTATTTAAAAGACAAATGATAATTTGTTAAATATTAATTTGCACTTCTTAGGTTACTAGAGGCTGAAACTTGAGAAACTGCCATTTACTTCTGTGAACTACCCATATTTTCTGTTGTGGTGGTTTTTTTAAAATGTATTAGTAGTAATAATTGCTTTTAATTACCATTTAAAATTAACATATCATTTCCTTTGTGATTCCTTTTGTATTTATAGTGTTTTTCTATCCCGAGAACCAAAATTTGTATTTTGAAAATCCCAACCTTTCCTAATACTAGTTTTTCTTTGCCTGTATTAAATATCACACTGTTTGTATTTGAGGGCCATAACTGGTGAGCCTTCTGGTTAACATTCCAACATGGAAGTTCCATTTTCTAACTCATCTGTGGGTGACTCTACTTAAAATTTCACTCCACATCTGTAGGACTGCTTCTTAAGCATATGTCATTACTTCCTTAGTTAACTTCTAATCTTATTCATTAATATTAAAATTTTGTTTATATTCAATATATCTTCCAGCACAACTGGAATATAAAATATTTCGTGATCCCACATACACCCCAATTTTATGCATTTAGTCTGTGGCTAAATCTAATGAAATTTTAAATAGATAAAGAACACTTATTTATCCTCTTTAACAACACGGAGAGCTAACTATTGGTTCTCACTAACTCCTGATTAAGCTAGCTGGCTATAGATACAAAGCATGTTAATTTTCTACAGGCACCTTTCTGAATTCAAGTAAAAGTTTTGGTAGACAAGGATTTTACTTAAATGTCACTGACATAATATGAATCTTGAGTACAAATATTGCTCACCATTCTTGCATTCTTTAAATTATTTTACTTTGAAAATTTAAGAACTATCATTAAGTCATTAATAACAGATTTTCATTTAAGGAATATCTTGAACCGTGAAAATACAAATCTAATCAAATTAAATTTTGAACACATATAGAGCCAAATATTTCAACAAAACTGCAGTTTAATTTCAGAAAATGTGTTAAAATATATATTTATACATCAATTTCTGACATACACTTAATGTGTTAGTATACACAAAATGATGTTTTCTCTTGAAACTGTATTTATGAAATGTACATTTTAATTTAAATACTCAGTATACACTGCACTTAATCTGCATGTTGCATTTATTAAATACATTAAAATCTGCAATGTAACAAAACGTTTTCTGCATACGAAATTCAAAACACCATTTTAAATGAACAAAAGATGGCTCACTTTTTTTTTTTTTTTTTACAACTAGTGTATAGTACACTAGCTCAGCTCCACCATACTACCTGTTCGTTCTTTTTTATTTGACATTGTTCACAGACTAGTACATATTACAATAAGAGTGCTGGATAAAAACATGAGGTACGAAAGTGGTTCAAAGATTATAGGTCATGCAGATCATGCTAGACAGCAAAGAAAATTGTGACCAAGAAAACACTAAATAAAAATACATAAAGAATGTGCATTATAAAAAAAACTCCATTACACAGCTTTGCTTCTTTGGTTACAAAGTAGGTTGAACAATTTCACAGCTTTTTATTCCCACCCGAAAAAAGAAAAGTCATACGAAATGTCAAAAAGCAGAGGAATCGTGGCAATTTCTCTATTAGAAAGTAGAAACAAATGAACAAAGTTTTCTTCATCAAAATAGCCCAATTATTTATTATATCACAATAACTGGTGACTACCTGTACAGCTGCACTATGTTCTTCATACTTACACTATACAAAATTTACATTCAAGCTGGGTCTTTACTACTGAAAATAAATACCGAAGGTAAATTGCCATTAGTGTTAGAAATATGCCAGGATTCTTTTGTTCAATTATTGCCTAAACGTTTTATCTATTAAATGCAATCCTGTCTTTCAAATCCTTTACTGATACTTATAATTATTCAAAAAAATTAAAAAAGTTCTGTGACATTGTTCATGTACATTATGAAAATAGCAGCCCTGTAATAAATAAAACACAAATAAATGAAAACTTACGTAGGCAAATGTTACTGATATTGAAAGAAAAGTGGCTCTTTAGATGAACTGTTATTTATAATGTGATAGGAAGGCTCAAGGTAAATCCATGGATAATAGGAAAAATGGGAGAGCCACCAAAGCTCTTAAAAGACCCCACCTCATGCGCACCAGGTAAAATGCAGACTTTGCTTGCTTTAATAAACCCCACCTATTATTCTCCTTGTGTACTGATGACATAAAACTGGACATCAACAGCACTGCATGACATCTCAGAAGGGAGGGAAAGCTCCTGTAGAATGATTGTCTAATACTGAAAAGGCCAAACACACAACCGAAGCATGGCTACTTGCTTTCGTATAAAGTGGAAAGAATACCAGTGGCACACAAGGATAGATTGCTTTCAGTTTTTTTTCTTAATGAGGCAAGAAAGCTTTATGCTGAGGAGACATTCGGCTGCTGTGGAGGTTGCGCTGGCTGCGGAGGCTGTGCTATCACTGCTTGCTGTTGAGAAGTGCTACCAGGATTGGCCTGTTGGGCTGGGAGTTGGGATAACTGATCATTGTTTGAAAGAGATTTTAACAGTGCATTTTCTCGTTCAAGTAAAGAGTTTCTTTCAACTAATTCTTTTATTTGTTCCTTTAGAACTTCCACTTCTTCTCTTACTGCATACATCAAATGGCTTTTCACCAGATCCTGTGAAAAACAAAATTAGCAATGTCAAAAAGAGTGAAAGAGAAAGGTGTTGCTATTTGGTTCTGGCCTATCTGGTGCCTTATTAAACACAAGGCATTTTTATATTAGTTTTCCTGCTCTTGCTTTTAATGTTTCTACTGTATCTTGACTGGCCCTATGGGAGGTAAGGGTGGAAAAAATTCCAGTTTCCAACTAGGCAGCAAGCCCAGGATTTCTTTTCAAAGTTTGGAGTGACTTCCAAAAATACTAGGTTCCTTAAATTGTCAATTATAAGCTTAGAATTAAAAAGTTTAAAATCACATGCTTAGAGTTTAGACCAAGAGAACAAAGGATATTAAACTGATATTAAACTAGTTATAGCATTTTTTAAGAGATAAAGTGACCTACAATTTCCAACTCTAAAACCTCAAAAAAAAAAAATTTTGAGACTAATGGTCCTTATTTATAGTCTATAGTTTTAATAAGCTTCATCAAAATATTTTATATAGTATGAACAGAACATCTTTAAGGGAACAAAAAAACTGATAGTAATAGGAGAAATCAGAAACAGATTCAACAAGTTCTATTTATTAGAGCTGACTCAAACAGCCTTTATAAAAATGAAGGCTTCCAGCTAAAGTTTTCATTTTAATACTCTTTGTCTATAAACCATTTTTGATGCTGAAATATTTGAAGGCATATATTGCATTCTGATTTTGTATGCCCCTCAAGATGGCCCTGGATTTATCAATGGTAATGCAGGAAATGTGAGATGTTCAAATGGGGGGAAATATTAACTCTACTGGTATTTCCAGACTAAAAATTCTCAATGTTCTAGCATCTTCAACTAAATGTGATTATCAAAAAATATACTTTGGTTATCTTGTTTTAAAGAAATTAGGTGTCTCTTTTTTTTAGAACTGATAAAAACCCACTGCTTCCTACAACCAACAACCTATATGAAATGAGAGAACTATAAATTTTTACTTACCATTGCTTGTTCTATTTTGTTGTCAATGGCTACACCACCTCCCCCAGATGCACTGGAAAAAATTAGAATATTTTATTAAATTATTCTAAAAATGTAACCTTCTTTTCAACTCTTAAAATAATTAAAAACATTTGTTTTACTCAAAACCAAAAATAGTAACTTAAAATAGATTAAGTCTGTTCTCATAATTTCAGTACTCAAAGCTCTCATTTTGAAAATGAGGTATCTCAGTAAATAGAAGACTTCTAAAAATCCTTTGTAGTTTCAACATTTCGAATTTCCCCATGACATACACATGCTACTTTAAAAGCAACTCCCAATTCTATTCAGGAGCTCTTAACTCTGTGAACTTTTAAAAAGATACCTTTTGAATGATCAGTACACTCTTTTAAACTTCTTCATTTACCAATTACATACTTTAACAGACTTTCATGTGGAAATTCCAGTGGTCACTTACTGCATTAAAATTCAGATGATGACCTTCCTTCTATAGATTTTACTTCTGGTTTAAAAATTTCTAGAACCAGCTTCTAAAAGGGCGTTGGGCAAATGATACTTCCAGGGTTGGTTAACACCAATCTCAACATTCTGGCAAATCTACGTACTTTCATCGTAGGTTACTAGCTGGCAAAAATCACCTACAAAGGTATGTGGTTTAGAGCAGTTTTTCCTGGAAATTTTTGGAACTAGTCTAGCTAGTAAGTATATCCCAAATTCAACTATCACCTTAGCATTTGTATGATAATAACAGAAGGTTCAATAATTGTCCTCTTAAATAGTAAGAATAGTGAATATCTATATCCTTTTCTTGGTATTTTTCTAAGTTTTGAAGAACAGTTATTAGACTTTCTTGTAAAGACAAACCTGATAATTTTAATCTAATTTATCAATACAAAAGAGGTCTTTAAATAATTTTGATACAAAACTTTGCAAAATACTCTTCATAAAGTATATTCTATCTAAGAAAATTTAGATGTTAATATATTTGAAGACTGTTCTATTTTAGATGATGTGGGCCCTCAGACTGGTATCATATTGAGGCACAGGAACATCCTGTCTTATGTAGTGGTGCCTTTTATACTGTAATCTAAGTAGATCTGGTTATAATCCTGGTTCTGCTACTCACTACCTGTGTGACCATCAGCAAATCAAGTTTAATTTCCCTAGACCGGTTTCCTCATGTGTAAAATGAAGGGCTCAATGCCTCAGTGGACTTCCTACTTCTAAATCCTTGAACCAATACGCAGAAGACACAAGCTTGTTTATCTGAGCATTAGTCACATTAATTATAGCATATACCTTTACTTCTTGCTCCTGCTATTTCTAAGATGAAAATAGGTTTTACATACCTAATAACCAGAAAGGATATATAGACCGTTAATAAATATGTTAATAATATGTTAGGCTTTAAATGCTTGTAGAGCTGTGCAAAACAAAGTATGGCTATATGTAACTATAAACTATAGAACAACTATATAAACCATAAGGCTTTGGTGTAAAGTTCAGTTCAGACACCACGTGGATATGTTCACCAAATATTGGCTATAATTTGCAAAAAAGACAGTGCCAGGCATTAAGATTAGAGTTTGACCATTCTAGATTATAATCTCAATATTTTTTATTTCTATGTCAAAAAGGAAAAAGTGAATTAGTTTTAGTCATATCTTGATGTAAATACGTTCAATTCTTTGAACATATCTGTTTTAAACAGAACACCTAAAATGCTAACTTTAACACCAGTTTTATGTATTGATAAGCAAACAAAACAAAAAATAAACCCCTAACTCTTAAAAAGGGTTTATTACTTTTTTTGGTGATTAAAATAACATTAGTAAGTTTCCAAACCATTTCCTTAGCCTAAGGAACAACAATTAGCATCCTATTCTTTGCTAATATAATAAACTCTAATCCTGACTCAGAACTCTTTTATAGCAATGAAGGAATAGGTTTGCAAAGTATAAATGGATCATACTGAAGATACGTGTCCCTTAAAAAGTGCTAATAACCCAATTTTGTTAAGCATTTTATTTAAACAAATCAGTCAGATATAATTACTATCACTACGGCGATTTCTGGCTATTTTGAAGGCTGTTTTTAAACAATTCCGTATAACCTATGGCAGTGGTTCTCAAATTTCAGCATGTACCAGTCATCTAGAGGTCTTCTAAAAACAGATGGCTGGGTTTAACCTCAGTTTCTGATTTAGAAGGTCTTGGGGGGGGCAGGAATTGGCATTTCTAACACGTTTCCAGGTGATGCTGATTCTGTCACCTGACAGACCATACTTGGAGAACCAATGGCTTACAAAGATGAAAGCTAAAAGAGAAAGAATAAAAAAACTTAATTCTATTTTAAAAACTTCTTAACCCAGAATACAAAAGTTTTTACCCTTCATAAGACTTTGACCCCTGCCTTCTGTGGTCTCCTTTCTTCTCATACTCCAGCTGGCCTATTGTGTTATTACATTATTGTGTGTCTTACATTAACTATTTACAGTCTGTGAAACAGAGATTCTCTCCGGTTTCCATGGCTTTACAGAAATGCTCCCTCAGCTGCAAATGCTCATGGTTCCAATTCATCTGGCTATCTTTTACTTGTTCCTTAAGATGCTCCAGTGCCACATCTTCTGTAATGCCTTCTGATTTCCTGAAGTAGAACCAGTCATTCCATCTCTCCTGTGGTTCACTACTCTTCACTAACTTTTTATGCTGCATAACCAGGAAAGCAGAATAGCAAATTCCAGCTCCTCCATATATACTCACAGTGTGAATTCTGGAAAATTATTTAACCTTTCTAGACCTCAGGTTTTTCATCTAAAATAAGGGTTATATACCCCAATTCATAAAACTCCTGTGACAATTAAATGAGTTTAAATAAGACTACCACTGTTAACTCTATCAGACTGAGTTCCTTGAGAGAGGTTCCTTATCTCTACCTCTGTGAAGAAGTGAACACTGTGCTTGGCACATAAGAGCTCAAAAGCATATTGAAAGCGTCTGAAGAATCAATATGACAGCAGTTAGATTTGAAACAATTACTGGTTTATATTAGAAAGCCATTAGAATATTCTGAGTTTGAAAAAATTCACAGTTCTCAAAGTATGGTCATTGGACCAGCAGTATCAGCATTACCTGGGAACTTGTTAGAAATGTAAACATTTGGGTCCACCCCAGACCTACTGAATTACATACTCTTGAGGTGGGACCCTGGAAATCTATTTTAATAACTCCTCCAGCTGACTGATAGAAATTAAAGACTGAGAAAAGCAATTTATAATAAAGATTTCAATATGGTAGTCTTTTTTTTTTTTTTAAGATTTTATTTATTTGACAGAGACAGCCAGAGAGAGGGGGAACACAAGCAGGGGGAGTGGGAGAGGAAGAAGCAGGCTCCTAGCAGAGGAGCCTGATGTGGGGCTTGATCCCGGAACACCGGGATCACGCCCTGAGCCGAAGGGAGATGCTAAACGACTGCACCACCCAGGTGTCCCATCAGTATGGTAGTCTTAAATAAGCAAATAAGAGGGTATTCTATTTCAGGATCCTTGAACATCGTTTAAGAATATTATTTCAATGAAGGTAACAAGTTGTTTTCTATTGTGTTCAAAGTTAACATGGTGGTTTGGGCTTCACACTATTAAAAATGAGAACGATCAACTGAAGCAGAATGAAAAATTTTCACTTGCTTCCTTGACCTACTGTTAAAGTTTTATGCCTTGTTTTCTTTTTTACTATTGCATTAACTTGATGGTTAACCAGTTTTCGAACTTAAGCTCCTAAGACTTTGTAACTATTCTGTCAAACTATAAGGCAAGGGATAATTTGTAAAAAGAAACATGTTTGATATGGGTTACTCTTTTAGAATAAAAACATACCATGATTAGTATTTACTAGATGAATTAAAAATTGTGGGGATAGAGTAAATGGACAGAAATATAGAACTGTGGGGGGAAAAAAGACAACAAGCATAGATAGCTATAGCATTACCTTTCATATGATGATTTTTTTTACTAGAATTACAGCCTCCCAAAAAATCAAGTGAGCTTGAATTTAGTGTTCTTTTTTTAAGATATATATATATATTTTAAAGCAATCTCTACACCCCTCGTAGGGCTTGAACTCACAACCCTGAAATCAAGAGTCACACACACCACTGACGGAGCCAGCCAGGCATCTCTGAATATAGTGTTTAAATAAAGTAAATTACAATCACGTTCACAGGAAAAATAAAACTCAATATATCAAAGGTACAGCAAGATAGCTTGGCTTTCAACGCTGTTCATTTTAAAATTCATCACAGCGGGCTCCCCACACCATAGTTTTTCTTCCCAGAACTCCCTCCTCTTATCTCAATAGTATCACTTGGCAACCTCACTGAGAAGAGGCCAGATATGAACCTCTGGCTTCATAAGTTCCCTGCATTTTCATCTTTCTGAAAAAGGCTAACTGTTTCATTCATGCTCTCAACTCAGGACTTTGTACAAAACATCTCCAGTCTTTTCTCTCTAAAAATGAAAATCCATGAAGGTGAGGATAGGCTAACTTGATTTCACTTAAAAACAAACAAACAAAACTCTTCATAAGAAATCAATTTTTTAATCTTCATTAATGTGGACAGAGACATCATGGCTACTTGTTTAAAAAAAAAAAACAGCAAATTTCTTCTCTTACACTTTGACTACTTTGTTCTCTCCTCAACACAAATGCTAATTAACAAAGCAACAAGGTAGAGGAAAAGAACACTTAAATGACTGCCCACTTTTGCAGGTACACACTACTTTAGTGAGTCCTTACTGCAAGCTTGAGAAACAATCTCAACTTACAGCTGAGGAAACTGAAGCGAAGGAACTTACTCAAAGACACAATGCTAGAGACAGAATTGAAACCTAGACTTAATGTCAAAACACAGGCTGCTTCTACCTTGCCAGTAAGACTATGTGAAAGCAACAAGGAACTATCTGTAACAACTTAAGAAAAATGCAGACTTAGGTATATTATGAAGACTGCTTTAATTGTGTAGCAAATATCATTTGTGAAACCATAAGCATGGATCCAAAACTAAATTATGTGCATAATATGCCATTTATTTTACTAGCACATTCCTAGAAGAAGTTGAGCTCTGAGAACAAGGGAGGCAACTGCTTGGAAAAGGCTCTGTGATCTTTAGACAGGTATAGTTTACCTATTTGCTAAGAACTAAAATGTTCTTTTGGTTAGAAAGCTGAAGATAATTTAAAATTATACGTATCTATATGCAGAATATTTAAAAAATTACCTTCTTTTGCTAAAAGACCCTTCTAATTTTCTGTGTTGAGTCACAATCACAATTAAAAATCCACTACAGGAATTCCCCCAATTGTAAAATCAAATCTTTTATAATAAGAACTTCTTTGATTGAGCTGGCAAATCTGATATATTTATGTTCAAGCCCCCTTACCGAAGCAAGGTAAAAATGATTCTTCATAAACTCACAAGTAGAAGCTATAATCTTTCCCAAAAAAGAAGCTACAATTTTTCTTAGAGGCCAGTCTTCAGGAATCACATACTGTTCTTAGTAAATAATGTATAACCTTCATTCCCCCCTCCCCTGCCAAAAAATTCTATGGATTAATTCTAACCTGGGTAACATTTGGCCTCTTTTCTTTATAAAGATTTACTTATTAATTTTAAAGAGAATGGGGGGGGTGGTAAGGGGGAAGAAGAGAGAATCTCAAGTAGACTCCATGCCCAGTGCAGAGCCCGACACGGGGCTTGATCCCACAACCCTGAAATCATGACCTGAGCGGAAATCAAGAGTTGGATGCTCAACCAACTGAGCCGCCAAGGCACCCCTACATTTGGCCTTTTTCCTAAAAAATACATATTTTGTTTTTTAGAAAGAAACTATTAAGTCACTGGTGGCAAAAAAATAAATTTAATGAATGTACAGCTCAGCAGGCCTATAAAAGTTAAACAGAAAAAAATACATCACTCTTCTGTAAGAGGAATTTTAAAAATATTTACAGCTAGACATTTAAGAGCAAATAACAGTTCTCCTTCTAAAAGTGCCAGAAGAGATACAATTCAGGTAAACTTAATTCTATGGCCAAATGCAAACTTCTGTGTTTAGCTTGTAATAAAACTATCAAAGTTAACAATAAACTAAGAACTAAAACAATATTAATGTATTCTAATTACTGATCAGAAGTTCTCTTTGTAAAAACAAAAAATCTGTTTAATTTCATGATTAAATTAACAAAGAGCCCCATGAAAATTTTTATTAATAACATAAGTGATTTTTGTGAATGATAAAATCTATTACTCATGATAAGCAAGCAGGTAAAATGTTACTATTTTCTCAAGTAACCAGTCTTACAATGGTGGGAAAAAAAAAAAGCTTTTAACCAAGGAACAATTAAAAACCCAGTTAAATATTTACATAAAGATTGGTATTTGTTTTTAGCATCTACAGAAACCATTTATGTCCGTAGCATATTTTACATTCATCTAATTAATTTAAGCTAAAACTTCTGGCCAGAAATGAATATTTAAAGAGTAAAAAAGGATACATGAGGTGGATTATACCAATGTAAATTTCCTGGTTTTGGACCTTTCCCTACAGCCATGTAAGATGTTACCACTGCAGGAAGGGCTAGGGGATAGGACACACAGGACTGGTTGAAGGGGTACATGAGCCCTCCCTATACTTTTTTTTTTTTTGGCAACTTCTTATGAATCAATAAGTATTTCAAAATAAAAGTTAAAAAGGATACCTGCATGTGGTAAAAAATAAATTCAGAGTATACATAAAAAGGTATACAATTAATACAAAGTCCCTCTCCTACCTCAGACCCCTTTTGTCCCGAGTCAACCATATCATCTGTATTAATGGTCTTTTAAAAAGTCCACTTAGGAAGAATTTCTGTAATACTTTGGAGAAGCTTAACTAGATGCCTCAAAATATAGAAAAATAAAAAACTCCTTCAATAATTTCACTAAAATATAAAGTACTTCTAGAAATCTACTAAGACTAGAACCCCAATTAGAAAAATGGGTAGATTTCACTTGGATAATCTGTAAGACATGAAAACAACCCAGGATCTCATTCATAATAAAAATACAGATTAAAACTATAATGTAATACCATTTCCCTAAACAGACTGGCAAACATACTAAAATTTAATACACTGTTAGTAAGGCTGTGGGAAATGGGCCTTCTCACATAGTGCTGATTTAAACTGTATACTGGTGTAACCTACACAGAGCAATTTAGTTATATCACAGTTTTACACACAAACATACATTCTCTCTCACTCTTATTTATTACTGAGTCAGCAATCCTACATGTGGGAATTTATCCTATACGTCTACATACATGGGAAATAATATATTTACAATGCTACCACTCAGTATAGCACTGTTTAAAACAGCAAGATTTCTAATAATCAACAGGGACCTGATTAAATAAACCATGGTATAGCCATTTATTCAACTGAATACTATCCATTTATAAAAGACCCCACAAAGATGCTTTTCTGGGTACTGAGATGGGAAAAATGCACCCTGGAGATCTTTAAAAATGAAGGTGCAGATGTATGTATATTATCACTGTGTGAGGGTGATAAAGATATAGATACAGTATTTGCTTGCATATGCATAGAGAAACTGGAAGAATACACACATACAAACTAAGAAAGTGATTGTCTGGGAAGGCAGGCAGATGGGGGACAGAGATAGAATACTTTCATTGCACTTTGGAGAATACTGAAAAACAAAAACAAAAAACCAACCATATTCCAAGCCTCACAAGAGTTACTACCCGGTACAGTGTGAACTCAAGACATGAACAAATGGCAGAAAGGAAAAAGAAAAGAAATGAAAGGAGGGAAGAGGAGCCAACAACTCCATTTTCCTTAGGAACTACTTCATTCTAGAAGATCAGGACTTTAACATTCAAAATAACAATATAAGTGATATTTGTGAATTTATTTCTTTGGCTTTGGGTGAATTATAATCACTTAAAAATATCATGTAAATAATGTTTATAACTCCTAATATAGCTATTTCTGTTCAAAATGATTCTGGTAAGAAAAAAAAAAGTCTGTGATAAACATCTTTGATATAATAGGCTACGTAACTATACAATAAAAATGCTACATTAAAAATGCACTCCAGAGAAGGTATAGATAAGATTAATATTAACTTTACCTTCTTTTTCTAGATCTCTTACATTCCAAGTGAGGATATCTTGAGAGAGTTATTTTAGTATTAGGCAGTAAAATTCTGATAGTTTTTTCCTCATAGAGTCACTCTAAGGAAACAATTTAAAAACTAGCCAAACTAAAATTCTTTCTATTAAAACACTCAAGATGGAAGATATAAAAACTTAGTCTTGAAAAACTGTGGAGAATAATACAAAAGTGAAATATGCACAGCAATTTTACCATTACAATCCAAATATTCCAAATAAACTTAAAAAGTTTAATACTATTTCAAGTTACATATTTAAATGTAAAAAAAATCATATCTACTTGAAGACAGATGAGCCTATGCACTAGCTAGTTATTTTTTATTAGACTAACATTAGGCAAGGTTTGACAGGATGAAAAAGTTATTTTCTTCCTTTGAGTGAGGACTGAAATAAGAAAGGGTGTGAGAAAGGGGTAGGAGGAAAGTGGCATTTTCCCGAATGTTGGAGTGCTTACATTTAGAGCAGGCTCTCTTGAAAAAGACTGCATTGTACTACTTACACAGCAGCAATAGGTAATTTGATGATAGCGTAATTCATTACTAGAGTGAAGTGAAGGATGTGTATCAAGGGGCTTAAGCCCAAATTAAAAATTTGAAATACAGTCCTTATTAATTTTTTTTAAAGATTTTATTTATTTATTCAACAGTTAGAGACAGCCAGAGAGAGAGGAAACACAAGCAGGGGGAGTGGGAGAGGAAGAAGCAGGCTCATAGCGGAGGAGCCTGATGTGGGGCTCGATCCCATAACGCTGGGATCACGCCCTGAGCCGAAGGCAGACGCTTAACCACCGTACCACCCAGGCGCCCCAGTCCTTATTACTTTAAATTACTTCCTGGGGACTGGGAAAACAGTGTATGACTGACATTATCTAGACTGAGATGTACACTAGCAGCACCTAAGAGTAATAAAGGGGAGAGAGATTAGAAAGGATTTCAAATGTTGCCAACTGATGTTGTAGCTCAGAATACCTTACAAAAATAATTTAACTATACTGAAAGGGAATAAAGTGGATGTAATCCTATATATTCATTCTAGATATTCTAAAACCCTTCTTTTAGTCTTCTGGAATAGAAGCTGATGGTTAACCAACTTCTAAATATTATTTAGTTAGAATTAACAATTAAAATATATCTTAATCTAGCAAATGGTCTATGTTTTTCAGTACTGACTTGAAGGACCATCTTTCATAGAAAGATGGAAAATTTAAACAGAAAAAGAAAAACTCAATAAAAATTCTTAATATGAATGAGGACATTAAAAACACAGAAGAGTTCAAATTACTTCGGCTGTGTTAAGAAAAGGATAAAGATTAACAAAAGGCCTTCCAGGGAAGGGACTAAGTTTAACAGTCATTTTGTAGTAAAGATCAATTCTCCTTCAAAAGGTTAGTAATAGCATTCCTTCCTTTTGACTATGAAGAAATAATAGCACTTTCATCACCTAAAGAAATTTTCATGGTGTGTGTGAAAATGAACAAAACTGGAGAAAGAACATGATAGAAAAGAACATCAAGGGAAATCAAAACAAAAACTTAACACTCTTAAGATTTGCATTTCATTTCAGACACCAAAAACAAGCATTGAATTAACTTCACCCAGGCAGTGGGCCTATTATAAGAACAACCTTTTAATATAGCTAAATCCACCTAACATCTCTCTCTTTTTTTCAAATCCATCTAGCATTTCTAAAAGTAATTCAGAATTCTTCAGCAATGACATAAAAATTGGTCGAAGGGGAAAAAAATCAGCACTAGCTTACTAATTTATTTCTAATGCCAACGTTTACATTATTCCCTCCCATTCCAAATGCCTGCTCAACTTTTAAACTGGATATCCTAAACTCCTCGAGACTCTGTGTAATTTATTCCCACTCTCTTCGCTCATACTGTTTCTCATTCTCTAAATATTTCTGTGGAAATTCTACCATTCTTTCATAGGTTTCAGCTCAAATATTTTCTTTTCTGTAAAGGCTAGTTTTCCTACCCTTCCAGTAGAATAGTAAGTCATGCCCCACACTACCCTTATAGCTCTAATCACTTATCTATCATAGGCTGTGTTTTAATAGTTGCATCTATCTCCTACCAGACAAAACTCTATGTGCTATACAAAATCTACCATGGGGCCAGCAGCCACCTACTAAAGAATGCTATAGAAGCCTGGATTCACAAATTGTATAGGTGGAATTTGAGTTCTAAATATATCACTTAATACCTTTGCCTCTGGGGCCTCTTCCTCCAGCTATAACATAAGTTAGCTGTACTAGATCACCTCCAAAGCCATTTCCCACGCCTAATGGCAAAACTGACTTTTCCCAAAGCAGTCCTTGGTATCTAATGGACATGGGTAATGCTAACATTTTAACTAAACTCGAAACAAATAACTGGGGAAATAGTTCTTAATCTCATTCCTCATTTTTAGTCAAACTAAACTTACCATATCTTCTTGCTGCCTAATATCTAATTCATACATCTAGGTAATCCAAATTCCTCTGGAGGCCATAGGGCAGACACCCTGAACAAACTTTGCCTCTAATTTCCTATATAGCCAAATCTCAGTAACATTTATCTTTCTATGTCACTTCTTATAAAAAATGATAAATTCTCATCTGTCTCCTCTGTACAATGCTCAATGCTCAATGAACACTGGTTGGAAGAACATGGGTTAGATGATGTCCATCAGTGAGAAGATCACTGGATATGGAATTAACAAATACATGTTGCAGCTTGGCCTCACCTCAGATTTGCTGTGCCCTGAGGCAAGTTACTCTCACTGGGCTTTTTTCCTTCATCAGTTTCAAAGACTTTTATGGAACTTAGTGTGACCCTTGAATGTGGGCTTTTTTGGGGCATGTATGTGTGGTGGGAATGGAGGTTGGTGAGGAGGAAAGATAGTAACATTCAATATGGGTCTTAAAAAAAAAAAAGAATTACCTAAGCAAGCAAGGAGTATCAGGACACTGCAAAATGCTTGGTCACAGGCATTAAGCAAGGAAAAATGAAATAGTTTTTACAATTGAAGCAGAGAATCTATGAGAGATCAGACGGATGATAAAGGAAAAGGGACTCACCTATAACAAAGAAAATACCAAGGATGGCTGGAGTTTTTTTTAGCTTGGAGTAATTACAAGTAGAGAGATGGTTTATGTGTCACAGATTAGGGGGTAAGGAATGAGTGGAAGAGGAACCTAAGAATAAAGGTGAGAAAATGAGAAATTTAAGTTTTTCTTGGGACTGCTGAATTTTGAGACATCTGGGATATAGATTCTAGTGTAGAAATATAGAAAGAAGGTTGCTGGAAATAGGTATCTAGAACTCAAGAGTAATCTCTGCCCTAGAAGTCTAGATTTGAGAGCTGTTGGAATGCAGTAGGTAAAGCAAAACTGTGAGAGATGAGCTTGCTTAAATAGGAAGAAGACAAATGGGGCCGAAGCAATGGAGAACACTAACACATGAAGAGTTAATGAAAGATGGGCTCAGGAAGAAACTACCTTTCTTGGGAAAGCTAATTATTTCTTTCACGGAATGGCCTCACATTTGCCTCTTCTATCTCCAGCATTCTGTATACTTTTTTTTTCCAACTAAACAGTTCTTGAAAAAATCCTTTAAATCCCATTTCCACAATGGGGCCTAACCAAATGAGTGAAAATGAGACAATCCCCTTAAATACCAAATGCCAAATACCAGTGCAGAGCACAGAGACAATTTTGTTCATCTAAAGTTTACCTTTTCACTTATGCCCAATTCTTAAAGGTACAGAGATGTTATTCATAATAACTTTATAGAAAAAAGCGTAAGTAGTATGGACAACATATTTGACAAAGTAAAATTATCAGGCTAGCCCTTAGGATTATCTGACCAAAACCTAGCTTCTGTTCCTAGGTGATTAACTAGTCTTTGTCATCTTATGTCTCTTCCTAATCTGTCCCCAAAGTCCAGGGATAATAATAAATAAAACGGAAGATTACCAAGGAATTGTTTCAAAAGAGGGCGGACTCTTGATTTCGGCTCACGTCATGATCTCAGGGTCATGAGATTGAGCCTGGAGCCCATGCTGGGTGTAGAATCTGCTTAAGATTCTCTCTCTCCCTGTCCTCCCTCTCCCTCCAGCTCACACTATCTTTAAAAAAAAAACAAAAACAAAAACAAAACAAACCAAAACAAACAAGCATAAGCTTCAGAATTAGACAAGCATAAGCTTTAGAATTAAATTCCAACTCCACTACTTACTAGTGGGATGATCATAGCAAGCTAACATACTAAAACCAGTTTCATTGTCTGTAAAATGGGATCACAGTTGTACCTACTCTAAAGGATTGCTGTGACGATTATGAGATTTTTGATAATAATAAACACTAAAAACAAATAATTAGTTCCTTTTATTGTTTGGATCAATTTGGACTGACACTGTATATGTAAGGCTTGCCATCCCAGTGTATCTCAGATTGCAAATGAAGCAGTGAAGTACAAATAAAAATCAATTATAATTAGTATTAAGAAACAGTTTTTGTATTTACACCTCCACCAAAGAATGAAATAATCCTAGTTATGCCTTAAATTTACTTGATTCCTTTGTATTAAATTAGTCAAATGTTAAAGGCAGTCACAAAATATATGCTACAAAAATTGTCTGAGATTTAAACTTACATCAATATTTATTAAGCACAGCATTTCTGTGGATTGAACATTAACGATTATTTAGAATAAAAAGTCTTAACTTACTGTAGGAAATTTTTCCAAAGTCCACTGATATATTACTGAATTTATTTCAACATAAAAATTTTAAAAAGAAGTGTTTAAGTATCTCCCAAGCCTTCCTTTAGTGTTACATGAAATTTCAACAATTAAATATTACTAAAAACAAATCAAGAGTGGGACAAACACTGCTTTGGTTCTACACTACACAGTATTCTAGTTGAGAATCACTGCTTTAGAATTACTTAATTCAAAAAGAGATTCTGGTATAGACAATGAAGGAAAGCACGACCATAAAAGCTAAAGGGTTATAAAAAGGTTTTTTCACTCAAGCAGAACTATACTCAAATAGGTAGATTTTCACAGTTGTAAAGTTTTTAACAGCTAACTTTTTCTCATTTCATTGTAGATCCAAGTCCTCGAATTCTTGTAGGTAATAACAATACTGTAACACAGATATAGTAAATGACAGAACTTTACAATCATTTGTACACCTCAATGCGTATAAAATCATTTATGATGAATTCCAGTCTTACATGACCTGAAATTTGATAAATCACTTAGATTCTGGAGCTAAGACTGCCACCTGAAATGGAATGCTTCACCTACACTCTCTTTGCTCTCTTCCTTTCTTGATTCTTCCATAAATGTTTTTGTAGTCTCTATTTAATGTTCTTCACCCTGAGTTAAACCACAAAGGGAGGAACTGTGTTCATCCAGACGGTCTACTAATTATAACACTGCATAAAATTGATATTAAACATTTAACTGAAGAAAAAGATAGAATAAAATAGTATTTAATATGTTATCTAATTATATTTTGTAAGTTAGCATAAGCACATAAGCTTATGTTATGTGGGGTTAATCATGCCAGGAGAAAGAACTAAGAAATTA
Source organism: Ailuropoda melanoleuca (assembly GCF_002007445.2). Taxonomy (NCBI): domain Eukaryota; kingdom Metazoa; phylum Chordata; class Mammalia; order Carnivora; family Ursidae; genus Ailuropoda; species Ailuropoda melanoleuca. Next base: position 108,910,516 of record NC_048218.1, read on the forward strand.
TCCAGCTATTTAAATATTAGAAACTAATGAAAAGGGCAGGTAAAATGGGCAAGCCTCCTGAGAAATTTTTTCTCCTTGACAAAGACAGTTTAAATAAAAAGCCAATAAACCTTTTCCTGTGATATTCCTTGCATCTGATTGTTACTCACTGAAGAGGAAGAAAGTGTAATAGTTTCTACATAACTGTCAACTGAAGTAAGTAAATAGAAAAACGGTTTAAGTTTGAAGAATAGAACGGCTAGAGTTCCATGGACTTTCAGGTTACTTTTGACAAAATTATGCCAGTGAAACTTAGCAGTTTCATATACAGATCATGGTAAAGACAAAACTCATAGAAGACCTTGTGAAAAATAAAGTGGACTTTAAAAACTCTTGTCTTCTGGATAAAAACCTTGACTAAGATCTTTTTACATTAGAATCATGGATTTAGGGAAAATAATTTTGTGAACGCAGTGAAAGGCTTAATTATATAATCATAAATCATAATTTATCTATGCGTTCTCTCAATTGCCTGATATCATTCTCTATAGACGATGAGAATCGAATCTAAAGAAAAGAAGTGAAAAAAACCAACAGCTATCCTGAAGGTGGAAAGAGGACGCCAAAGTCTTACTAGCATAGTTAGGTTAGATAAAGAAGACAATTCATATGGCCATGCCTTTAAGCATGTCTCATAGACAAGTGAAAGTTCTAAGTGAACTAGATCTAGGAATCTGAAGAAATCCAGATGTACAGTACTTTACTCTTTTTACACATTGCTGGATTAAAGCAGTATACAGGAGTCCTGTGAAATCCTTGCATCACCACTAGAGTCAAAAATTATGAAGTGGAAAAAACATCCTTGTGATCTCTAAGATATTAAGCAATGTCTCCTTATTCATTTTTGAAAAAGAACTTTAGAACTACATTTATATTAACACCAATGACTTTTGGCCACGAGCTGTAATCCATATTCTTGGTTATGGCTGCTATGAAACCACTGAACTAGAGAATGTTCTCAGTTGAACGTTGACAGAATATGCAAAGCAGCTTATATTTTTACATGAACCTAATCTCTTTCCTAACACTTTCAGTGATGGCAATCATCTGATTTTTCTGCTCCACTTTTAGATTCTCTTTTGAACAGAAAGAATTTAAAAAGGTTTAAACATACAATGTAAAAAAAAAAAAAGCAGCACAGGATGCCAAGATAAACATCACTGGAGGTGTTCAAAGGCTAGACAACAACTGAGAAGCTATGTTTTAGACATGAGACAAATACGAGACAAATAGTTGGAATAAATGACCACTAAATTCCCTTCCAACTCAGATTTATAATTCGAGACTCAGAAAATAAACTCATAGGTGATTATCAAATAAAGGCTTTGGCTCTGGAGTCATACTCAGGTTTGAATCCCAACTCTATCACTTTTATAATATAACTTGACACAACTTACTTATCCTCTCCAAACACTAATAATAAGACAAGAGTATTCAGTGAGATAATGCATTAGTGTCTGGCACATATTAAACATTTAACTTATTAATGATATAACCTGTATTAGTAAGGTATAGTGGTCAAAATCTAAATATCATGAAATATACAGGGAACACTAACTTAGGAGTGAGGTGATATGGTTTCTACATTTGATTCTTGTCTCTTAACTGTATAGATAATTTCTAACATTCTTTCCAGTTACTAAATTTTATGATGCCACATTCTAGGGGGATTTTAATGTATTTAAACATTTATCAGATGCTCATTATGTGGACACATCACTGAATAAACCATACACTAGAATTTATGAGTATACAGTTGAGTACAGGAGATAGGTAAGTTAGAGGTGTGATAAATGCTAAGACAAGGCAAGACTTTAGAGGGTGTTTTGGGGAAATATAATCAAGATCAAGGGTCAGAAAAGAATGTTTAGTAAAGGAAGTGCCACAGTTGGGTGGAGAATCTAAAAGGACAGACACACATAAAATGTTCTAAGTAAAAGGAACAGCACATACAGTTAGCCATGTTAGAAAACTCAAATAACGAAGACCAGTTAGAAGGTTTTGCATTTCCACGTAAGAAAGGATTGTGCCCTGAATAGTGATGAAAGAGATGGATAGGCTTAAGAAAAACTCACAGTAGACGTGGCAGTACTTTACAATTAACTGGCTATGGGAGGTAACAGAAGTTTGAATATTAAGGAGAGATGCCTAGGTAACAAGTTTGAGCATCTAGAGCATATAGATTTCTGGCTTCCTACAGCATACAGATGACACTCAGAACCATCTACATGTTCTAGCATGATGGAGAACGTGAGAAGAGGATCTCAACAGCATCCTGAGGACACCACTAATACTTAAAAGAACAAACAGAAAGGAAAAGCCTGCCAGGTGACTGGGAAGAAATGAGAGGTAGAATGAAAAACTGGAAGGGATGGTGTTCTAGATATCAAAATTATCAGTCTAAAATTTAAAACCTATGACATGTCAGTCATAGTACAAATCAGAAAAATATTTGAAACACCAGAAACCATTTAAAAGCTATTTGACTGTGACTGCAATTGTTAATAACCATGCATATGTACTCAAAGTCTGGAAGGGAATATACAAACACTGAGATAGTCACTGTGTTAAAAACTTGGATTAGGTGTAATTGTTTATTCTATTTCCCAAACATTCCAAAGTTTTAATTTTGAAAAGGCAAATATGTTACTAATAAAGAAGCTGGGGTACAAATGTCTTTTCTAAAAAAAAGACTTTTAAGATAGTATTTTCATGTTCTGATGACCTATCATGTTGTTGTACACTTTAAACCATGGTCTTGAAGAAATTAAGTTTATGCTTGATAAGGCAGGCTATTTCAACTAAACTGAGAGAGAGTAAACAAATGCTTAAAGTTTTACTTGTTTTTGTTTTAAGCAGCACTATTACTGTGGATTTAACTTTAAGTCCTATTTAGACACAGGAACTTTATTATAAACACTTAAAAATTAGAAAAGATTTTACACACAGTAGGTACTCAATTAAAAAATCTATGTATCTAAAATATAAATTTTGTTGCATATATTTTTAAAAGTAAACATAGAAAACGTATCTTTATAGAATTATTCACAATTAAGGGCAATGGGAAACTGACATAGCACGTACTAGGAGGTTTTACATGTGATTCATTCCCCTACTCCAAGAAACATCTGCAGCTCAAAGCAGATTTTTAAATTGCTTCCCCCGAATGTCTGCTATCTATAAATCCTAAATATTAAGGGGTGAATTCCTTAATGGTTACACTTGGCACAATACTATTCTAGTAAGTACTAAAACTTTCCTAACACATATATATTTGCTTATAATCACAGCATTAAATTTCAGTAGAAGGTATTTTCCAATGTAATAAATACTTCATTTTAAATTATAAGAAACTCACCAAATTTATTTTTTTGACAGGTGCTTTAAAAGATGGTTTTATAATAAAGGATGACCTACTGCTACTTAAGTTCAAAGGAAATCAAATTTATGTATTCACATCTTCACTCAATATAAAATTCTCCCTTATCCTGTAAGTTCCCCAGGGTTACTCTCTGCATACCAGCATACAATTGAGAGCCATGGTTCCAGTTAGAGAGCTGGATCTGAATCCTAGCTCCACGACTAAATGGCTATGTGACCCGAGCAAGTTATCTAATCTAAGCCTTCAATTTCCTTCTCTGTAAACTGAGGGTACTGATAATATCTATATAATACAGCTGTTGTGAAAATTAAATAACATGCCCAAATACATAGCATAGTGTGTGACACACAGTAACCACTAGGTAGCAAAAATAAAACTACTCTGTGGAGAAATCCAATCAACATTTGAGCACAGAGACTGACAGTATGAAATTACTAAACTAAAAGTGGGTAAATTCTCATCTGTTCCATCAGTCTAATAATCATTTATAATAAACTAGCCTGGGATAAAATTCTAAGAGTTACAGAATCAGTGTACTCATTAAAAATTTCTTTCCTCTATCATATAATTGGGTATATAACAAGGCTTATCTCTTGTTAATACATTACATCTTGTATCTCTTAGATACATTCATTAGCAATGCTATTCAACTGCTTTTGAAAATCTGACAAATGCTCTGAACCTTTCACCAAAAACTGAACATACATTATGCTCCATCCAGTATTTCACAGAGTTCATGATCCCCTTTGAGGGATCATGAGGCCGACTGACTACTAAAGATGGATATCCTACACTAAAGAAATTAGAAATTATTCCCCTAATTCCCAAGTTATGTAGAGTTATTATAGCAACTGAAAAAAATAAAAAGTAAGAAGTTTATAGAATCCAGGACAATTGTTATTAGTTTGTTGTATTTCCTTCCAAACTACTAATGATTGCAATTACTGTTTTACAAAATTTAAGTTTATAGAATATGATCAAAGTCATGGAATACCACATCAGAAACAATTTAGAATATCATTCAAAAGACAGGACGTGTATGTGTAAGGGAGAGACTGACTAACCCAGCGGGTTAAGGATAAAGTTAGAAATAGATATGGCAGCCTATTTGATAATTTCAAATAATTTTTGATACACTTACAGGATAGGTACACCATACTTTAATGAAAATATTAATTCTACAACTGTATGACCTGGACATATAACTTAACCCAAGTTCTTTTTCTTTTATCTGCAAAACATGATCATCTTCAGATTGAGGATTAAGATCTCATCCTAGTCCAAATTGTATTATTCGACGAGTCCCCTACAAAATACAGCTGTGTAAAACAAAGCAAAAGAAGAAGCTATATAAAACAAGTTTTAAAATTTTTGTTTTCCAAGCAGAATACAATGCTGAAAGGAAACATTTTCAGGACATACAAAAAAAAAAGTCTATTATTGACTTCTAGTATATGATTTTCATTTGATATTGGTTCTCAAGGTAAGAATTGAGAAAATTTTCCTGGCTTTACTTTTACAGACATCTAGAAGAAAAATGAAATCCCAAAAGCAAAGTAATTTCAACTATATTTTGTGAAGAAAATGGATGCAAGGGTTTTTTTTTTAAATAAAAGATTAACATATTAGTTCTCAAGTATCTCCTGTGATATAACTAGAAAGTATCTGGGGCTCTTAACTACACTGTAAGCATCTAGAGCCGATGCCATAGCAATATTTAAATAATGTTTATGTAACACAGGATGTCTCTTTATTTTTTAAACTGATTATTTATTAAACACCACTGCAAAGATATGGCCTTCAGCCTCATGAAATTTTGAAAGGATTACATACTCCCAAGTATTTAAAATTCCAAGTTTGAACTTATATTTAATACTATACTCAGTTATACAATGTGCTCATTTTGTTCATAAATATTCATCTCAATACAATAACATCAGGTATAATACATAAAATCTAATCCATTAAGTCTTACCAATTTATGACCTGATGAGACACTCTTGTGGACAACATTCAGTCCTTAGAAGCTAGAATAACCCTCCAACCATGTGAGGGCATCACAACTTTTAAACTTTCGGCTTTCGATCATTATTATGTCACATTCCTCCTCCGATGCTGAATTCTAAAAAAAATTCTAGCAAAGAGTTTAAGTAAATAAGTGTTTTAATCAAATAGCCTTTAAAAATCTTTTATAGCAAAGTTTTATGTTTTACCATGATTACACAACTGATATTTTGTACTTAAGTATTTTTTTAATGTAAAATAATTTCATATTTAATCTGGATACTTCAAACTGCAAATGTCAACATGGACTTTCAGGCCATCAGTAATACTTGTTAGTAGAGACTCAAGGAGAAATGGAACCAATTAAAGGTTTAAGATCATGATCCAGAAATTATGATTTAACACCATAACTTGCTACAGACAGTTCTGTAGTCCTATAGAATGGCACTTGAGTCTATTATCTGGTTCACATCCATATGAATTTCTAGACTTCTAACACAGGTGGATGGATCAGTAAAAATCCATACTGATCATTTAAATGCTCAAGACAGCATTCGATTTTTATACCTAAATCCTAGTCTGTCTCTACCACTCCCCAATTTTAAAATTAGACAACATGATGAAAAGAATAAAATTTTATTATGCATTTTATATAACAGACATAATAATGTATCCTGTTCAGAAGTGGTCCTACAGCTCATCTGTGTACGGGCAAAGAACAAAATTAGGGGTAGGAATATTTAATAATGGTAAAAATTACTTCATTAAGAATAATATTACATTTATTAAATTTTTACAAGAAAGCTTTCAATTGGGCATCTACTTTAGTTGTTGATGGGTAATATTAGTAACATTTTCTGTGCAGTATAAATACTCATGTCTATTTTTAATTGTCAATAATCCACAGAAAAGGCAACCCACATATTTATGGGCATATCTTTGCCTGAATTAACCCCCTAAATAAAATGGCATAATGGGGCAAGGGGAGGAAAGGAAGCCATTACTGAGAAAGATCAATAAATGCAAAGCTATAGAAAACTCAAAGACAGCATTGTAAGGAAACTCTGCAGTCATCTCCAGAAATGTAAGACCCAAATATGGGGGGTTGGAATTATGCTAGTTAATGGAATTTTTCTATTACACATGGTCTTTAAAAGTCTCCCACACAATCTGAATATGAGGATTTTCCGATTTACAAATGAAATCTTTCCAAATGTAATCTCACAACACATTTGACTTCAATAAAATCATACAACTTTACTATCTTTTGTCGAAGCACAGCCTTATAATGTAATCACCTGGTGAAGGTAAAAACCCATACTGATGAGGATAAGTAGTCGTTTAAAGTTGTGGTCATTTCATCAACATATTACCAAAACATTTTTAGCAAGTTTTTATGCAACTCTTGTCTCCTATCAACCAAAATACTACCATATTTAAAAAAATTATTTGGATTATTTACTCATTCATGGGCCAAGTCCCACGAGAAGATACAAAACCCAGCCATATGTAGCAAAGTATATGCTTCCTGAAATATATGTATCTGTAATGCTGGTAATTTGTCTTGTCTGTGAGGGCTTTGATGGACTGGCCATTTGAAGGGCAGACTACCTGACCCTCTGTTAAAGGGCCTGTCAACAATAAGCACTGTTATGACAAATGCCTGGAAAGCCTCTGGAATACAGAATTAAAACCAGTCATATAAAGCAAATTTAGTTATTTTCCTATGAACTTTATAGAGAAAAATTTTAAAGGGTGTGTGCATTATACAAATACATGGTAAATTAAGGACTTAAGAGCTGTACTACATTTAAAAATACAAAACTTCCATTAACAGATTTTCCTCCATTATACATTTTCAAAATTAGTTGCTGCCAAGTACAGGGGTTACCTTTGAAGGGTTTCAATAACTAAATTCGAACATGTAGGAAATCCTTATTAAAAAGTTGAAATAAAATTGGGTAACTGAAGTGTTTGTAGATGAACATAGGATTAATTAGATATTCTTAAAATTTTAATTTAAAATTAGAATTCTCCCCAAAATGAATATTTAGAAACTTATTCTAATATATCAATCATAATCTCCAATCTCTGGCAAGATTGCCATCAAAAACAAATCCTGAACATTTCCCATATTATCATTCCATTCTTTAATTTGTGAGGAGGAAAAATCCTACTCGAGAGTGAGCTACTGAAGTCGTATGGTATAGTCCAGCAAAAACTAGGCTTAAGTTTATCATTATTTAGCTAATTTTATGGCAAATTTATACTGACAGAACAAAGAGAGCACAGGGGCAAAAAAGGTGGATGATCTGTAATTTCCAGGTCCCCTGAAAACTGATATGGGAAATCAAACAAACCTACAAGAGTTCCTAAAGGAACCTGCTATTTGAATGTGCTTAGCTTTGTTTGACACAAACTTCAAGTGTAAACAAGCTTCTTCAAAAAGTTCAGTACACTGTTTTGAGGAATCTTAGACATGATAAATCAATGCTTGCTTCCCTAAGTGTCAGAAATGCTTATTTTTTTAAAAGGAGAAAAAGGAGAAATGGGGCAACCCTGTATGCTCCCAATAAATTACGTATAGTCTTTCCATAGATCACATATTGGGGAAATGAGGCTAGGAATATCAAAGATAAGCTTATGGAAAAAAAAATTAGTCCAAACGTATCTACTAGAATAAGAACACTGAAAAGACAATGTGTTCTAAGAAATTCATATATAAAAAGACATACACAATTATGGATGAGCCAAGATACAATTTAAGATGATTAGTTATGTTAAAAACTAAGTATGAGAAATATAAGAAAAGGTGTTTAGCATGTTATGCATCATATCAAATGTACCTATCAGTGGAAGAAATGCAAAATATATGGCTTAAAAAATTTCATTTATACAGCTTTGGAAAATACCCCTAACAAGACAGGTTATTGATATTTTAATAGATCATGTTCATTCACAAATGATTTTAATCCTTATTCTTTCAAAAGGAGTAGAAACAGCATATAGAGGATTAAAAGAAATAGAAATCGAGGGTTGGGACAGAAGACAAAAGCGGAAAAAACAGAGTAGTGGAAGCTAGTTACTATTATTCAAATACATATGTGGTAAGGACTGACAGGCTTTGTTAATAGAAAGCTGGATATCTGACTCTGAACTTTTACTAAGAACAGCTAACATTAGGAAATATAACTACTCTTAAAGATAGCGTCACATACTATGCTTTTAAGAGTTATTATCTCCTTTATTGAAACAAAGCATGTATGACCATTCCAGTAGCATCACATACTATGCTTTTAAGAATTATTATCTCCTGGGGCGCCTGGGTGGCTCAGTCGTTAAGCGTCTGCCTTTGGCTCAGGGCGTGAATCCCAGAGTCCTGGGATTGAACCCCACATCAGGCTCATCCACTGGGAGCTTGCTTCTTCCTCTCCCACTCCCCCTGCCTGTGTTCCCTCTCTCGCTGGCTGTCTCTGTCAAATAAATAAATAAAATCTTCAAAAAAAAAAAGAATTATTATCTCCTTTATTGAAACAAAGCAGCACGTATGACCTTTCCAGACATACATTTAGCAACATTTTCTGCACTAAGTTAGCAATATCTAAAATAGAAACAGATGCTAAAATAAACTTTCTGAAGATCAATAGTTAATAGTCACTGTGAACAGGAGTGGGATTAGTCACACAATACAGCTCTTTTCCCTCCTTGTTACCCTTCAAATAGTGTGTAGACCTAAGGAAAGAATCCATTCTTTATCTTAACATACCACCAGGTAGATAAGTAATAAGATACATTTTTGGTTTCCAAGACACAAGTTACAGGCAACACTATTTCTGGGCCAAATACCACAATTAAAAACTGAAGGAAAAAAAAATACAAGGAGCACCTTCCAAACCTTTTAGTATTTACAACCAAGATCTTTAAACTTTGAAAACAACTAGGAAACAAAGTGGCATAAAAATGCTATTTCTTAAAGATATATATCAATGAATACATGTATTCTAAATCACTACCACCTGTTTAAATTTATTTCTGTCAAATATGAAAATGTTTTAGAAGTAGTTAACCGAAATCTAAATGGAGAAGCTAATTTTTGGTAAGCTAATGCATTTAAATGCTTTATATCATGATCACAAAAATCTAATATATATCTTGATTTGAGTGATTTAGAATATTAGTACAAGTGCACACATGCACACACACAGAGAATGCCAACTAGAATACAGTCAGTCATTTCTCATCTACGTTCCATCCCAAATTAATGAAACAAAAAAATAAAACAATTCTACTTAATATTTCTTTCTTCCCAAAAGGTTGCCAAACTATCTGCAGGTTTAAATACACTGAAAGAAGTGTGAGTTTAAAATTTTTAATTGTTGAAGACTGGAAGGAAAATAAAACAAAACAAAACAGATGTTATGTTTGTTCTGGTTCAACAACTTCAGGCTATATATTTAAATATCCTTCTCATCCGAACAAGGTCAGTAAGAGTTCTTTTCTTAAAAAGCTTTTCTACAGAGTTCTAGATTCTGCAGAAAAAAATAAACTGGGTTTAGCAAATTAGTTTATACACTAATTCACACATACAAGAAGTTTCTGTCCTAGTCAAAGGTCTGGTTTACTTAAAACTATTCTGGTGAAAGGCAAAAATAAATTAACAACACCAACAACAACAACAAGACCTTACCAACTATTTTCACCTATTTCAACTATTTCTCAAATTTCACCCTGAAAATAATTACCATGACTTTTCAGAGTAGGCTGTGATGACTCATGTTAAGAAAATTCACTAACTAAAGAAGGTGGTAAACACATGAGCAGAAACATATAATAATGGATGAGCTGTCAATAATTTCTCATCATCAATTCTGAAGTCTGGTTATGTGATGAAAATAATGTCAGCACGTCAGGTGTCCCATTTCAACTTGCCATAGCAAAGCTAAGAGAGAAGAAATGCTTAGGATCCACTAAAACACCGCATCAAACAATGAGATGCGGATCTGTGGTTAAAAATCTGGCAGTAGATAATCAACCTTAACTATCAGAATAGAACTAGGAGGATACAACAGAATATAAAGGATAGCAATTACATAATTTGTAAACCCAAGAGGTGACGTGACTATAAAGGTCTTCAAATTATACTACTCTTTCCAATTCCAGATAATTAGAATCCCAACTTCATACATATATGTAAAAATCACATACAGACAAAAATTGGTACATGAATACACTTCAATTTCTGTTCTAAGAGACACACCCACATTAATATCCACACGGCCTCCTTCTCTTGCCATCACCCGCACCTCCCAAACTCTGAGAAATAAAAGACAACCTCATAACATTTTTCCAGCCCCAAGAGTTCTTTCAGCTGAATTTTAGGCATCTTGCCTATCTCCCCTCCCCACCCCTTATAATACAGACTTTAAGTCTACTCTAATTTAAACTTTAAGCAGTCCTACAGAAGACTAATACAAGTATTTATTTATATATGACAGAAGGAAAAAAGACAGGTGTTTGATAATTAAATGTAATGTGTGATCTTGTATTATCTCTTGGATGAGGTAAAAAATGGTCATGAAAGACATTACTGGGACAACTGCAAAATCTGAATATAAACTGTATATTACATATTAGATAACAGTATATCAAACCTGAATTTGCTAATTAAACTACTGTTAGATTAACAGAATCTTCTTAGGCAACATATGCTAAAAGTTATTTTTGGGCCAAATAGACAGGATATCTGCAACTTACTCTTAAATGGCTCCTAAATAATATGTTAGGATAATAAAGCAAGTATGACAAAATGTTAATGTTCAATATCTGTAAGATTATTGGAGCTTTTCATTATTCTCGTAATTTTTCTGTGAATTTGAAATTTTTTTCAAAATAGGAATTCAAACATTTCCCCTTCTTTTTGGTTAGTAAATAATATTCTCAGAATCTTCTAGGGTCTAAGATCACTTATCCTCTTCAGGGCTTCTCCTGTTCTCTAAAAGTAGACAGTGTTTCCCAAGAGCCTGGCTTGACCTTCTTACCCTACTCTGCTCACTCTCGGCAACCTCAGCCTTTCCTAAAGCTTAAACTCTAAAATAATAATAATAATAATAATAATAATAATAATAATAATAAAGAATCAAGTAAATGGTCTTCAAACTCTTCTAGCCTTAGCTTCTCTAACAAGCTGTGTGTCTGTAGCTCCAGTTGTACCTTGAGTATTTCTACCTTGACTTTCTACCAGCTCACTCATCCAAAAGTAGCTAAAACCAGAATCTTACTATTATTTTCACTTTTCCAAACCAATTCTTTCACTAATACTTCCTAATGGTACCACCATTCCCTCAGTCAATTAGGTTTGAGACTTCAGAGTCAAATTTGACTGCTTTCCTCATCATATCCCTTGGGTTACATCATCGTGTAATTCCAACCTTCTGGTAACTATTCTTTCTTCCTCTCCATTGCCTCATTCAGGCCTTCATTACCTTTCTATTATCTTTGGTCTCTGTCCAATCCAATAGCTCTTCTCTGTTGTCTTCAAATGATTTGTGCACCAAATTTAACCATCCTTATCACATATGTCCTGTACTTTCACAGTGGCTCACTGTATTCCTCTAATAGCAATTCTCCCTTTCCCTCAGGTCTTTAACTCTGTATGACCAAATTCTACCCACCTTTCAGGTTCCAACTCAAAAAGTCACTTCCTAAAGAAGCGTTGACCAATACCTCCAGCTGTACTTGAGAGATGTAAAATGTTTGAATTTTAAATGACAGTTATCACTTTCAGTCCTGTGATGATGTTCTTACCTATCTTTTTCCATATCAAGACCCAGCTCATTGGTTTCCCTAGTGTGATCACCACTTAATTGCCTCTGATATGGGATTCTTTCCTAATAGTTTGCTAGTCTTCCATTCCTTAAGCAAATACACAGCTCTTTGAGGTTTTCTTTTAAGTAGGCTCCATGCCCAGCATTAACTCACAACGCTGAGATGAAGACCTGAGCTGAGATTGAATCACTTTACTGACTAAGCCACCCAAGCACCCCTTTCAGGTTTTCTGATAATCACGGACAACAATGACAGCAGAAGGAGCTCAATTCCAGAGCTAACCTCTTCTTTCTCATTTAGAACTAAGTGGGGGGAAAAAAACTCTACAGAATAGGGATTTTAAAAGTCATTGGCTTTAAACCTCATTCAAGGTCAACATCCTTGACATAGTCAGGAAGAGAGTTATTAATTGTATTAATATTAATTTGTACCGATGGCAAGACTATTTTTCAGGGATGCATCTACTTGCAGAAAGCAAGCTCAGCCACTCTTGAAACACGCCCTTGGCTATTCAGGTAGAGTATAAAGAAAGTAGTTTCTAGTAACCTTTGTATTTAGAGTAACTATCCTATAGCAATGGAGTACAATAGGTCTGTAACCATCTTTTCCTGTTTTTTTCTAGTTATAAAAAGAAGGTCTAAAATTACATTAGCTTTTGTGACGGGCCTGTCACTTGCTAATGAACATTGTAAAACGCAGGCAACTAATACATCTAGGTATTTTTTACTCTACCTATTTAACCAAAATTTCAACGTTCCTGAATTTACATACAAGTTCCGTCAATTCCTCAATTTCTTCACGTTTCAGACTGTTAAATTTATAAATGCTAACAACCAATAATAGCTAAAACTTCCTGTTTTAAAGTCTGAACATTTTATTAGCATGTCCTTAGGTTTTTATATAAATCTGAGATCCAGTCCTAAAATTTGACAGGTCACTAAAACTTTGTCCTCTAATTTCATGTCTGATTATCCTCTACTGGGTATCGGTAACTGAAATAGGCCGAATGTAATCACATAATAAATTATGTAAGTCCTAAGTACAAATTATTAGAGAATATATTTGGGGTATTTACAAAATAGTTCAGGTTCATATCCTCAAGGCACTTCTAATAAGTAGAGAACATCTACCTAATAAGGAGAGAATATTTGACTAGTAACAGTCTCCCAACGAGTAACTCACTATGGTGATTCTTCAAAATTATGTACTGTTGACCCTTTAATAACATGGGTTTGAACTGCACAGGTACAGATAAATAAGGATTTTATTTATCTTCACTGATGTACAGTTGACATGTTATTTAGTTTCATGTGTAAACATAGTCAACAGAGTGATTCAACATGCATGAATTTTTTACAGTACTAAAATGTATTTTCTCTTGTGATTTTAGTAAATTTTCTTTTCTCTAGCTTAATTTGTAAGAATACAATATATAATACATATACAAAATATGTGTTAATGGATTGCTTATTTTATTAGTAAAGCTTCCAGTCAACGGTAGGCTATAAGCAGTTAAGTTTTGGGGGAATCAAAAGTTGTACTTGGATTTTCAACTGTGTAGGGGGATGGGTGGTGTCAGTGCCCTTAACCCCCACATTGTTCACATCAACTATAGTTCAGATCTATGACTGTGCAGAGCCATATAGTTGAATCTCAAACATTGGGTGAAAGAACACAGACACAAAATAAGGAGCTTACAATATTTTGTGTCTTCATCTGGGTTCCTGGTTACATAGGTACGTTCAGTTTGAGCTGTACATTTATGAATGGTATACCTTTCTGATACAAATTATACTTTAATAAAAAGATTTTTAAAGTCTTATTACTGAGCATTCAAAAACTAAGATTAGCTAAATTCTGAAACCTGAGTTTTACCATGTGGGTTAGCAAGTACTGGTGGGTGTTAATGATGTACCCAAGCTTCTTGGAGAATGAATAAAACAAAACAAATTATCTCATACAAGCAGCTTATTTCTGATTTACTCTTAACTTCAAAAATGAAATCTCATAAAAACAATGATAGTGAATACCTGTTTTCTAACACAAAATACTTGATTTAAACAAGAACTTTTTAAAATCCAATAATTTTTAAACTAGGTGTAAATAGACGTAAGTGAATAATCACTATAAAAGACAAAACAATTTAACTGAAATCAGGTAAGTAGTAAAAAGACCATAAACTCGGGCATTCATTTTAAGTTAATAACCCACGTGGCCACTATTACTTTCCTTATTCATTTCTCTTTAAATATTGGTGCTATCATAAGGAAGGACAAGCCAACTCCTGGGGATAGTGCACCCAGCAAATGTTACTCTCATCTGTTAACTACATCTATGCATTTTCTTTATTAAGGCAGAAAGACTGTATGTGTTTATCAGTGAAGTTTATATCCTGACAAGCTATCTGATTTCCTCCTTTAGTCTACCTGAGCAAAAGTTTCTTCCTCCCTAGTGCTCCTTTACCTTACTGACCTGATATATACCAGAGGGTAAATTTGTTTGCTATAAATTCTTACCCTCAGCTTTTTCGCAAAGGACTCCCAACAAGAGCCTGTTCCCCCAGTGATCAGTAAACGAAGTTTCTAAACTAATTTTGTCAATGTAACAAAGCAATGCCAATAATTAAGTTCTGAAGTGTTCTTTAAAGAAGAAAAGTAGACAGTCAAAATTTAAAGTTACTATTCTGAAATGCCAGTAGGCTGGAATATCACTAAGTATCCCTATAGTAAGATATCTCCAGAAAGCTAATTACGGAAACTACATTATTCATTTTAATAAACAGTCGATGCAAACATTCTGCACTTCCTAAGAAAGGGCTGTATTATTTTTGAGCTGCCAGTATCAATTGTCCTTATATTTGGCAATGGTTTCAGCTTGATTCCCCGAGTACTCTGCAAATGACAAATGGGGAAGACAGAGAACAATGATAGCACCTACAGGAAAAGGGAAAGAAAGGATTGACAGTAGCTTAAACTTCAGTACAATAACTGAATAAAGCATTGGCTATCAATGGAAAAAGAATTTCCAAATACAGGCAGAGGCCAATGGGTGAAAAGCTTCTCAATTTGCTAATTCTAATTTAAATAGAGAAGGAAACAAAGGGGCCATTAGGGAACTCTGAGTCGATGTGAGGAAAGGTATATTAATTACTTGTATTTTGATTAAAAGATACTCTGCTAAAAGAATCCTGGAAAAAATAAAAGATTCCAGGCTTTCAAGTAAGGCAAAACCAAGGATCTTCAGCTATTTGGGGCAGGTTTAATGAAAAGGCACAGGGCTTCAAAGCTGTCTCTACTGAAAATGAATTCCAAGATTTCATAAACGAGCCTGAAATATGGTATCTGTTAATACTGATAAGCAATTTTATACCTCAAACTATGTAGATACTGTAAGGGATTTACAGTCCCTTAAATTCCTGAATGGTTCTGTTTAATAGAATCACCCCCTGCAAAATACTTATTTGCCAAATTAATAAAGTTGTTTTAAAAATCCATAATTTATAATAGTAAAAAAATGAACAAGGCAATTTGGTGAAATCTAACACAAATATGGTCAGGAGAAGTTATATTTAATATTTTTTAAAGCTTAACACACATAAATCTTCAACCCCATCTGCAATGAAAAAGAATGTATACTCCCATAATACTTTATTTGCTAATACACCTACTAAAAAGTCTGCAGATATTTGCCAACTGAGGTCATAGAGTTAGAATTAATAAAGCTAGCTGACTGCTCTTATCAATTGAAATAATTTTTTTTAAGTTTTATTTTAAGTAATCTCTAAACCCAACATGGGGCTTAAACTCACAACCCCGAGATCTCCATGTTCCACCAACTGAGCTAGAGCCCCTCAATTGAAAATTTAATAAGCTGGTTGCAAAGTTAAAAGGAAGCCACTACTACTGGGTTGGACCTGTCACTTTAGTACCAAAGATCCAACCTGCAGTGAAGAATGGCTGATCTAGAATTTAAATTCTGAGTACAGTTTGGCATTAACATACTATTAACACACTATTAACTTCTTTGGCTCTGGACACAGACTTCAAGGAGAAGAGCAGAGAAAATACTTTCAACCCATGAGAAACTACAGATACAGCAACTTGCCTCATTTCTGATACCTTAAATATTTCTGTATCTAAAAAAGAAAACAGATAAGAAGTATTTAGCTGTAACAACAAACGATGAATAGGCAACTTCTGTGGTTGTTTTATGATGAAACAAAAGAAAACTTTTAATGTTAAGTCAAAATTATAAAAAATAAAGCTCATACCTTTGTACGTTGTTCTGATGAAAATAATAGCTCTTATTCATACTGATATCATGGTAGCTTACAAAACTTAGCTATCTGAAATAAATTACCATGACTAAAACTATTCTTGTTACATTTCTCAACAGAATGCTATTTTTCCTTTTTCTAATGGAAAAGTATAAAGTACAACCCAAAGTACTCACCCTGGCTACATCAGAGAAGCCATTTGAATGACTGAGCATTCATGTTTGCTTCATGCCACAATTTACATTTATGTCTTAATTTACTTTGATACTGCTAAACAATTTCAAAATTGAAATTATAAACACTGTACTATAAATTTTAGAACTTCTTGCTCTACAAGTAACTATTTTAAAACATTTTCAGTTAAGGAACATATCACTGAAAAAATACTTTGTTAGAAAATCTCTTTAGAGTGACACACAAACAAATCAAGCCTAAGAATTAAAAGACTGTTACCATTTATAGGCAATGTAAACCATGTCTTAACATGACAGGTACATGCACTTAGCAATACTCTTTTCCAATGAAAGAGATGGGAGTTAGGTCCATGAGTAGTATCCAAACTATGCCAGAGGACACAAATGCATTGCCAGGCAGAGTTAAAAGACTCTAACAAAGCTTTGTGTGAATTTTTAAAACAGCATTTGTGCTTTTCTATTAATTAAACACAGAATGATGGAGCGCTAATAAATATTCAGCAAAATAACTGAACAGAGCACATACTACTTAAAAAATGTGTTAAGCAGAAAGATAAACCAAATTATCTTTTGCTATAAATGAACTCTTCAGACTTCATTCTATATTTTAAAAATTTAAAAACAAAATTTATATAACATTTCTATGAGAAAAACTGTTTTAGGAGTTTACAAAGCAGTAATGCAGGCAAGTCTAGGGAATCTAGCAAGCAAGCTCGATGTTAAAGTTGATCAACAGGATTAAACAATGACTACTACTTTTATACCTTGGTCTTGTCCCTTCTCCAATTTCTTAATATGAAGTAACATTTTGCTTTGAGATACTAAGGTGTTCACAGAGAAATCATATAAAATAGGACAAAAGTAAACTTACTGTAGTTTATTTTACAGATTATATTTTTACATTAAAACATAAAAGGATAAGTGGATATTTCATATAATAAAATTCAATAGAATATGTAAGTCCTTCAAAAAAGTAAATATACTTAAAAGTGAAATAAAAAATGAAGTATATTTATATTCTATTTAAAATATAGATTGCTCTTTTGGTTTATTTTGCTGCTTTGTCCCATGCTAGATACCACGTGATCCCCCCCCAAATGACATATAAAGTTTAGATTTAATGATGAGAAACCAGTACAGTGCAAAGCAATTCATGCATACACTTTTGCATGTATGCATTCCATATGTAAGTATTCATACCTATCCCAGAGGTTCTTTGATTCCTGAAACGTGTTCAAATGGAACGCTTGGTAGAAAGCAGTTGAAGGATTCCTGTGAGATCCAAGAATCAAATGGAAATGAGGTTGAGAAAGTACAGTAAAATCACTACTTTTCAAAAAAAGATGGAAGATTTTAGATTTCTAATATAGTGTAATGGCTTTAATAAAAAGAAAAAAAAACACTACATAAGCTTGCTTAAAAACATTTTGAAAGAAATTAAACTGGATGAAATCCAGCAGACCCTGACAACAATTCAGGATCACAGTTCTAAAAGAAAGGGTAATACAAATAAAAGAGCATCCAATTATGTGTGTGCGCATATGTTTAGACATATATGAATGTGACCAGTTCATAGCCTAATCAACACTACTCTGTATCAGATGCCTTTATAAGTCTCTAAACATTTAGCAGTTTAGCAAAGCTGTTCCCGGGTACAGTATTCATGTAAAATAAATTAAGCTACACCTTTGTAATATAAAAATTCTTAACAGGATCTATTTGATTGAGTTTGACCATGAACAACTGAGTCCTTTTCTGGGTTGGACTTGACATGATTTCTACCTTCATAATCCATTTATTTATGTGTGGTTTCTCTGGATTAGGGCAAAACATGGTGCAACAATTATATGGATGCTTTCTAATCTCTCGGCATTAGTATCGTGCCCCCCCTTTAAAGGGTAAGAGCTCCCACACCTTAATCACCATCTCTTTCTACCATTCCCCGGAGACACATTCCCTAGGGCTATAACCATAGAATCATAGCTCATCCTGGTGAGCTCCCAGCGGGTATGATTCACCTCACATCTCTGGAGCGGCTTCTTAGGGGGCTACTTAAACTTTGACAAATCTGCTAACAGCTCCCCCTCTACCTCAACATATTCCCATAGTTTCCCCAATCCCAAACTGTACATTAGGGAGCTAACAAAAACTTGTCACATTACCTCTAAAATCCTTGACCCACACTGTAGCAGAATAACAGCAAGCTAAGAACATAAGTACTTATTACATACCAGACACTATTCTGAGTGTTTTACATTTATTAACGCAATTCTACAACAACCCTAAGAGGTAGGTGTTATTGTTATTCCTATCTCACCAATAAGGAAGCGGATCAGATAAGAAGTAATTTGCCTGATGTCATAGAGCTAGTAGGTAACAATCTGGTCCTAGAGTTTATGCTCTTAAACCACTATGCTAAACATATAGTGGGGTTCAATTTTAACCTCTCCAGGTCTGTCTCTTTATCAGTTAAATGGTGATATTATGATCTAGCATTGCAGAGTGGTTAAGGAACTAAGACTATATATAAAACTCTTAATAAATATATTTAATGGTCAATAAATAATAGCTATTATTTTATCACCAAAATGAAGTTCAAATTCAACATGGCAATTCTGAAACCCTCACAAGTACCTTAATAGAGTCTCTACAGTATTACTAGTACAATAAGAAAACTATTTCCAAATTCTACTGGAATAGCAATCAAATATCAGTGATCAACAAGCAAAACAAATACCCAACAGAATTCCATGATTTCAAAATTCAGATTCTCATTGTCTTAATACCTACTGAATTTTTTAAAACTACATTTTTTAAAAGGCATTTTTTATTTTAACCACTGGGGTACCTCTTAGATAATCCAAAATTAGGAAAGGCAGACAGACACTAGATGCCAGAGTGTCACCAAAGCAACTATTTGATTAATTGGCATCCTCAGTATATGTACTTCTCTTTGTATGCTCTACCTCCTTTAACTCCTTTCTATGCTTTTAATCCTTTCTCTAGTTTTCTCTAGACTAAGTCCAAGGTAATCAAATATATTGATTAGACCTGCTAATATCAAGGATTAAGAGGCTGCTAACTACTGTTAACAGCTTGTATCCTCTTAAGGTATATTTGTCAGGCCCTTTTTTTCACTGCATTTGGAAATCAGTCTACTGATTTAAATGAAAGTAACTGAACAACTGAAAACTCGATTGTTGTTGTTTTTTTTTTTTTAACCAGGCTTACCCAAGACCATATGGGACAAGTTTGCTATTCTCACAGGTCTGTTGGAGACCTTGGACTTAAAACAGAGTGACTAAAAGAGGAAAGCAATAAATACGAGAGAACAACAAAGAGTAAACCTGGAGGTTATTCTGCAAGCCTGGCATTTAAAATTCATTAAAGAGTATTTACAATATATTTATAAGGATGACATTCTTTAAAAAAAAAAACTTCAGATCCCCTGACTTTGGAAAAATACATACACACATTTAATTTCAATCAAATTCATATGCCAAATAAATAGGTTTTAAACGAAATCTTATGACTTAAGTTATGAGATTCCAGCATTTTCACAGCACAGACTCTAAAAGTGAAATGTTTCTCATAAGTCAAATGTAGAAGTGAAAAAAGAACATTTTATCTGCAGTTAGTTGTACATCTTGGGGCAAAAAAGGAACCTATGAAATAAAATACTATAAATGGACCTCAAGTCTTTAGAACATGTCAGAACAAATGCACTTAGCTTGCAGAAGCTGGAAGTGAATCACTTTGTACATACATTCAAAATGAAGAAGCCATATGGAGTAATACAATGTACGTACTCTAGAAAAATTTAAATAGTCTAGATTCCAAGGAAAAACATTTAGGCAGGCTTATAAAATACGACGTTTTTGGTTTCTCGACTACTTCAGCAGGGATGTCTTCCATAAACTTGAGGGATTTTTAGCACATAGCAACAATTAGTCTCAAAACATTGATTAACAGGCATAGATTAAAGAAGTCTATAAAATCTAGCTGATCAAGAACTTCAAAAGAGCCATTTGTAAATACTGAAGAGCTTGATCATCAAAGACTTCTGTTTTGGAATGGCATAAAATTGAGGAAATTAATAGCCCAAAGAAAACACTGTTAATGGAGATCACTTCAAGGTTATATAGTCTATGTAATCTAAAAGGCACCAAGTCACAACTGACGTTATTAAAAATTTACTAGAAAGAAATACTGAATTTATGCAATTTTGGCCATAAATTCTCTTATGCCCAAGAAATAAAATTTGAAGCCCCCCGTTTTCTAATAACATGTTTGATGTCAATGTTAACTATTAATCTAAATATTAAGGCCAACAAAGCACTTCTTAGGGAGACTGAAGTGTGGTTTATTCTGAATTTCAGACACCTAAATGAAAATGCTGTTTTTCCATTTGTGGACATTTTTCAAAACCAATTAACAAAATATATCCTTTTCCTCCTGACTTCATACACTAAATAACCCGTCCTATTAATTTCTAAGTACATGAAAGTACATATATCGACCTGCTTTGCTAAGATACTATCTTTGTGGGGTAACTGTAACAGAAAAAACATACATATACTACACCTCAAAACTAAGCTATGAAAATTACTGAAGCTTAAATGATGAGGTACATGAACCCTAAACTCAGAAAATACTTTCTTCCCTTATATCAAAACTCAACTTTAGAGATCTTAAATAGAAACCAAGGAAACACAATTAGCAGAGGAATGAGGACCATCTCCAACATTATCATCTAAGGATTTAAAATGATTAAAAATATCCTTTAGGTAAAGGGTTACAACAATAGATCAGTAGCTACAGCAGCTTTTCCTTCCTCCTATCTTATAGTAAGCAAATTAATAAAACAAAACGAACTCTGGAAATATCCGAGAGCACTGGCTTTGGAGTCGGAAGGCCTAAGTCTGAAAATATGCTATGTTACTTAATAACTGTGTGATTCAAATCCTCAAAGCCTCAGTTTCCTTAATCCATAAAAAGGGGAGAAACACTTCCTTACAGTTGCTGAAAAGCTCAAATGAGATTATGCACACATAAGGCCTGACAAAATTAAGCTTGGTTTGTGTTTAATATAGGATTACAGTTTCCATATCATGCTATATAAAAATCAACTTTTAGTAGAGTATCTTCACATATACCAAATATTTCATCGCTATTAAGGTAATATTGAGGCAAACAGAATACTCAAACTTAGAGCTAGGTATACCAAGCTATTTAGTAAATTCCACTGGATAAGAATCCTGACTTCCGGGATTCAGAGCTCCCCCAGGATTTCCTTATTATACAACTTTATTGCAAGATTTTAATTAAAAATACAATAATCACTAAAAAGGGTACTGAAATGGTTCCAAGATACATACTACTTAACAATAAAAGCTTCAAGAAACACCTTTAACAGCAACCATAAACTTCTGATTAAAAAAATCTCAATTTCTCACCATGACATTTAAGCCCTTCACTGTTTCCTGTCAAATTAATCACATCATTTCCCAAATCTGACATCTCATTCTTTCACACTGTTACACAAACTGCCATCCTCCTCTACTCAGAAAATCATCCCTTTCTCTTAACAGTGACCTAACCTAAGTCACCCTTTTAAGAGTCAGTCCAAGAGTTAGCTTCAAAAGAATGCACAAGTAATAATGGGTTGATGATGAGGACCGAAACTGGGTGGCTGGAGAACAGAGGTGCAGAGAGGCTTTCAGTTTATACTCTTGTATATTTAGTATAAACGTATTATCTATGGAGATAATAAATTTTTAAACAGAAATCAGTCTATTTCCTCCCCATACCAAATCTGACTTTATGTCGTACACTGTTCCGATTAGTACCTTATATTTTACTCCATCACAGACTACAATGTATATGAAAGCATACATCTGATAATTATTTTCATGTAATCTGAGATCTTGGGAGGGCAGAACAGTCTTTTTTCTGTATCCCAGACCTTACTATTGAGAGAACACAAAGAAAGTTGAATGAATGACATACTGTCACTTTAAATGTTTTCTTGGGCATTCAAGCTACTTGATGAGTATCTGCAAGGTTCAGTTTTTGTTTTGTTTTGTCACATGATAGTCTGGTGGCAGGAAGGTTAAAGTTGGCAGCTCTCTTATGAAATGTGTCTAAATGTATGGAGTCCTACACAGGGAACCTTAAAATCTGACCAAGTCTCAAATTCTAACTTTACCAATGAGGTAAACTGAGAGAAGTTAAAAGACTTAACTAAAGAAACTAAGTGGCAGAAAAGCCAGGATTAGAACCCAACTGCTACACGGTTTTACAACATTATGACTTGTCTGGCCTAAAACTATGTCTCCCTTTCTCTTACTACATCCATACACCATGAAATTACACTTTCAGATCAAAACTGAAGACCGTTGGTATGATTTATAGCATGTTAAGGTGTAATCTGGGAGAACAGTTTGTGACAATGAAATACTAATATTTCTGTAATGTATGTTTGCCATACATAATATATTATATATGGACTGTTTACAAATTATCTGTTATTACAATTTACCTCATTTAATCCTCTCAAACTCTCCAACACAGGTATTATCCCCATTTTTCATATGGCGAAGCAAGGGGCTTATAAGGTTAAATAACCAGCTGAAGGTCAAATGCCTCAGGTATGCAGCAGAGCTGGGATTTCAGCCCAGGCATGTCCAACTCCACTGTCTGTAATGGTCATTCATATGATATGCTAATACATAATTTAGCACACTACTAATTTTATTTGACCAAAACCTCCCTCTCCTTTTTTGTTTTGTTTTCAAAGGCTAGGAAGACCAAATATGAAGCAAGGATGGGTTTCAGATTAATTTACAAAGCTATTTAGTAAAACTTACTTCTAATTCTCCTTTAGAAATTAGTTGGTTTTAAAACTTTGCTTTGGGTATCTTTCATTCAAAGATTAAACAATTTTCTTGTTTAATAATGAAGAGGGATTGCCTAACACATTAAAAAAATAACATTTAAAATACACCAGCATTATTTACAATAATTGACACATTAATTATAGCTTTTCTTCTATACATTAATATTCTTTCAGCAAATTTTAGTGAAAGCTTATAGGGAAAGGAGGCTTTAAGTAATTTAACATTCAAACTTCACTTATTTGTCTTGCTTACTCCAATTAGCAAGGAACTAACAGTCCATGTCCTAGGTGAAAACTATTAAAATTATTCAGTGATCTGCAGAATTTTCAGTAACTATCACATATAAATGTACAACTTAATGAGAGTTCATTCTTTTTAACAAATGTTAGTTGGGTAGAAAGAAATAAAAATACTGAAATCTAAGTCTGGGCTTTAAATTTGAGAGGTAAGCAAACCAGAAAAGCATGGATGAAATTTAATTTGCTTGATTTAAAAGCAGAAATTATGAACATACTTTTTAGAGATAGAAGCAGATAATATATCCTTAATATTACCAGCCAAATTTGAAATGTATACGTTAAAATATATTATTAAAGTCACATAATGATCATTCCTACAGGAATAATATGAATTGGTTACTGTTCTTAAATCTTTATGGAGGGGTTTTTGGACTAAGCCATGCCAGATTAAGAATGTAACAAATATTGAGTAATTTGGTATGTTCAACAATTGCTGTGGGAAAGACCCAGATTATACCAATGATTCAGGTATGCACATTCTTTGTGGATACAGTAATTTTATTACCATATAAAAGAGCAGCCTCAAATCACAATTTCACTTGGTTTAGTATAAAGAACTAACTTAAGGGATTTATTCCAATTCAGGAATTTTGCTACACATACCCCTTAAATACTGTCAACTTTTAACTTTTTTTTTTTTTATTAAAAATCTGCTCTTCCCATTAATAAGAAATTACTTAGGGAACATCGTCATTCAGGCTACATTTAACCAAACAAATCTGTTTTTATAAACTCTCTCTTCATCATACTTATAGAGTATTTAAAGAGTAATGCAATTAAGAAATAAACAGTATCTGTTCAAAAAGGAAATACATACTGGTCTAAAATAATTATTTAAAAAAGGAATTAGATGCCTTTTCTTCACTAGTAACAAGCATTCCTATTCCTTCCGAGACCATATTTCATGTCATTTCACTCTGTTTTTGTGTCTTGGTTATCTGCCATCACTCTCTATCTCTCCCCCCACCCCTGGCCCCAACCTCTGCTATTTTAGGAAAGAAAAGTCAAGATCTTTTTATATTCCCCTATCAACCATTCCTCAGTAAAGACACTAATTTTGGCTTCTTTACCATCTGATTGTTGGGGGTGCTCTTTGTTACTAAAACACTAAAGCGTATGACTACTTCCAAATTCTTCTGGTGCACAGGAAGACTAAACTCTATTCCAAATAGCAAGTACCAGATCCATAAATCCAGTATCACATTTTACTATTTCCAAACTGGTGCTATCAGAATTCTCAAAGAACAGATTAATATTATACTAGTATTATATTTATATATATATATATATATATATATATATATAATTATAATAAAAATATAACATTAATATCCCTTATTCTCAGGAACTAGAAAACATATACACCACAGTACCAGTACTATAAAAAAATGACTTCTCATAATAGCAATTTAGTTCAAGATACCCTACACTTCCCCTACAAGGAAAAAATAGTGTTACTAACACAGAGTGTGTCTTACCCACACACATATAAGTTCTTATGTTTACTAAAGGTTATCCAATGTTCAGCCTATAGAATTTAGTTCATACAGAATTTTGAACAATATATGTGTCATTGTTAATAATAATAATAAAAAAAAGCGCCATACTCCTACTGATACACTTTTGGACCATCAATCTTTCTGGATATCTGTGATAATTTCCTTTACTTAGAGCCATGTTTACGACTGAAGTATATTTTATATATATACACACACATATATATAATTGTACAAACAAAATTTATATATTTATAGCACATATCAGGATTCACCACTTAACATTCACAATTTATAATACTTAATCAGTGGTCATTAGCAAACTACACAAATAAAACCATTAACAAGATATAAAGATATCTGCCACTAAGGGATCCTTACAATCAGGTTTTCAACAATCTTTTGGTTGTAGTTGACAGTTCACAATTGCAGCCATTCATAAAAGAGTTCCAGGAATGTGGCCTACTGAGTTCACATTGGTCAGCTATCTGTGGAAAACGATCTGTACTGTGTTCCCTTACCAAAAGGGCCAGTAATATTTTGCACCTCTCCCCATTTACCAAAAAGGAGTCTGTTAAGTATGTCGGTAATTCAAACAAGTTTTGTAACTTGCATTTAAAAGTGGTTTTTTATGAACTATATTTTCAGCCATTATTATATTCTGCAGTTTACACAAAATCAGTTTGAAGAATCAACAACTGACTATAAGCCTTTCCAGTGAGAAAGGCTAGAATATATAAACTTTATGGCAATTAATAATATAGAGTCAACAGGCAGTGCTAACTGAACTTTAAAACATTTTCTGGCTTTCTATATACAACCGTCAGCCCTTTAAAAGGTATATTACTAAAATGTATTAATATATAAGTCTTCTTTTTAAAAAATAAGTCTCAAAATGAAGCCTTGTAATGGAGCCAAAATCACAAGATAAAGTTTTCAATATATCAAACTAAAGAACCTCATTCATTTTTGTTAATCTTCCATTTTCCTTCCTTTTCTCAAAGAACTAGAGTATGTTTACTAACGTATTAACTTTTAAAAAAAAGCTGTTTACAAATTTTTAAGATCTGAAATTTGTCAACCTATTCACAAAGTTAAAGTCATAATTATTCAAAACTTCTCATTCCGTTTTATTTTGCATTTGAATGACTGCAACTAAAATTATATGCAGATTTTAAGAAGGCAACCCCAAATCACCATATTAAAATTATTTTTGTTGGTACACTTTCCTCAGAAACAGTCATCTCCGTAATTTAAACATATGCCTAGAAAAACCATGTTATTTAATTTCAAGCATACAATTTAAAATGCCCTCTTTTACAAAGGCTTTCCACTAAAACCAAAAAACCAAAAAACTATTTCTACTTAATGGATTTATTCCTTCACCAGGTGTGTTGGTCCACTGACAAAATAGTCAAATGTGTAAGATTACATCTTGAAAACTAGCATGTTAAATTAAAAACCAATGAAAGACTACAACAAAAATTAGAAATGCACATTTGATAAGTAATGCAGATTTTTAAAAGACTGGGTGGGGGGGGAAGTAGCATATATTTAATATAGGACATTTTTGATCCACATACATCAAAACCCCTGCACTGGATTAACTACTGCCAATTGATAAGAACAGATACGGTAGTATCTGCAGCTCATTCACCTTCCGAAATAAAATTCTTAAATTATTAACACTTTTAATAAAGTAAGAGGATAAATAATTGCATATTTGAAGTCAGTCATACCCTAAAGAATACATCCCAGAGCTTCCATTTGTCAACAGATCTCTCTGCTTCATGCCACATCATCATCTTAAAAAGTTCTGGGGAATGTAACTGCATATGCTGTAAACTGAGAGAGGTGTGAAGAGGAGAGAAAAATACATTTTTCATTCATGGATATGCATGTGTTTTACAAGAAGGGGGGTGTGGTTTGGGAAACCACTCATCATTTCTTGAGATATGGAGGCAATGTTCGTACAACAGGAACAGAGAGGCAAGCAAATGGTTATTTACCAACCGACCAGAAAAAAATTGGCTTTGGGCAGCTAGAAAAGGGAAGATACCTGTTGCCTCTTACAAAAGGTGAACAAATAAACTCAATCTGCATTTCAGGTGTGCCCCTATGTGTGAAAACTGAAATATGGGAGATGTAAAGAGGGATTTTTCTGAATGGCTTGTGGAATCAGTTTCTTTACTTGGTAGTCCCGTCCATATAAAATTTCTCAATGACTAGCTAGCTGAGCTCACTTAAGGACATGTGGTATTCTCTAAGAGTTCTCAAATGGAAGAAAGACTCCCAACAAGCAAGTCACCTACAAAAAAAGATGAACTTTGAATTACAAAAAGCAGAGAAGATGATTTCGGTGAGCACTTTCAAACCAATAGAAAGTATAACAAAAATACAAGGCTAATTAGAAATGAAAAGTTAAGAATGTGAAGGAACTCAGAAGAAACAGAAGAAAAAGCTTTAACAGATCTCATTGTTCTATGTACCAATTATTCTAGAAATCCATAAAAACATCTTTTAACACATCTGAAATTAACCTCGCTCAAAACAAAAACCCCAGCAAATAAATGCCTAACTGTAAAGTACCTGAAACTTTCTCTGTAATTTTTTAAATGTAATTTTAAAGCTTTGTAACAAGTTGGTTTTTAAAAATTTGCAATATATGTCAAATTTTCCTTTGACATTTCCTGAAAACCACTTAAAAGCTTCGCTGAACCATAACCAAACATCGGCTGTTGTAGAATTGGTATGGCAATACACCAATTTTCACTTAAACCATTAAAAAAGCATCCCTTAAATAAAGGGAGCCAAATGATAACTGTTAACACTTTTACTATAAAATTACTTTAATTTCAAGAACTAGATTTTACTACTGTCAAAGTTTTATTTCATACCTCCCTTTCTATAGTTAAAAAAAAAAACTGATGGAAGATAACATCTTTCCAACACACTTTTTTTTTTACTTAAAAAAAAAAAAAGGATCTTAACAAAGTTACTGGGAAGCCTCCTGACCTTCTATGTTCTTTTATTTAAAAGGCTGGAGGATGATATGATCTTCAAAGCCAGACTTGACATTTCACCATTCTCTCTCCAGCTTTTCCAGATACACTGGAGGAGATTCCTTACATGGATCTTTCCCTACTAGAGGACCTCTGGTTTTCCAGAATGGAAAACTTCTAATTTTATATCTTAGTCTCCAAACTCACACTGACAAAACTCTCTGCCATAAGTGTTCAAGTGGTATTGTTACCTAAGAAAAGGACAATCCTAGGGGCATATCTACTAGTTACTAAATATAGAGAATTAAGCCTAAATCCAACTTTTCTGAATGAACAAATGTGTCCTTATCCAATTCAGTGCTTTTAAATGACTGTGACAAGACCAATTCTCTATTACACCTTTACATTAGCAATCTAATGCCTTTTCAAGAATTGACAAACCAATCTTACTAAACACAAAATAATTTTTATACTTAAAAATGCTAAGGGCCTCGAAGTGAAAAAAGAACTCTTAAATTGCATTCTAAACTACAATGTTTGGTCAAGCATTCCTACCAAAAATTTAAGTAAGATTTCCATACCTGTCTTCATCACCATCAACAGGAATAGCTATGCTGAATACAGAGGTGGCCAGACTGTTCATAGGTGTTAACTGAAGGGGGTTTGCCAGGGCATCTGCAACAGGCGGCTTCACAACAGGCTTATTTTCAGCAATGAGAGAAAGTGGTGGTTGAGGTAGGGGTTCTGATTTTCTTCTAGTATCGTCAACTTGCCCGACTGAAGGTTGGGTCTGAGTCTGAAACTGGCTTAGGTCAGACTGTGGTAGACTTGTTGGTGCACTGGGTGTGCCTTGCGCTAAGGGCAGCCCAACATGCTGGATTATGCTGCTGCTCCTGCTGACTGGCGTATGGCTGCTCAGCTGCTGCGACTGGACCAGAGGCGCGGGTACATTTGGCATAGTAACAGAGGTGGTAGACACACTAGGCACGCTTGGAGCGGGCACGGCTGCAGGCACGTTTGGAACTCCGGGCAGTATGGCGTGGGGGCCGCCAGGCAATGCTGACGGCGCACCACTGCCACCCATCTGCGGCGGAGGCACGGACTGGGGCTGCCCGGTCCCAGGGGGAACCAGGCCTGGCGGCACGGCGCATCCCACAGCAGCCAGGGGCACTCCGGCCGGCTGACCAGGAGCAGTCTGTCCGCCTGGCGCGGGTCCCGGCCCTGGGGCCACAGCTTCACTGGGCAACGAAGACACGCCCATTATCTGCGCACCCACCGAAGAGGCATTCTGGCCGGTGCCCATTGGAAGGCTGGCAGCCGTGGCGAGGCTCGCAGCGGCGCCGGTGGACGAGGGCTGCGCGGGGCTTGGCGGCTGCAGGCCGGCCACGTGCTGCTGTAGGTACTCACTCTGACCCGCGGGCTGGACTGGCAGCAAATGCCCAGGCGGTAGCTGAGGCTGGGGGTACGCGAACGGCTGGGGCTGCTGCGTCGCAGGAGCGCCGACGGCCGGGCCCGGCTGCTGCGGCAGGGGCACACCCGGCTGCGTCAGGGTTACATTCGTCAGCGGCAGCCCCTGTCCATTGGGCCCCTGCGGGAGGACGCCGGGGCCGGTTCCCTGGAGCTGACTTGGCTGCGGGGCTGCCATCATTTGCTGCGGCCCGGCCGCCGCTGCCGGGAACGGCGGCACTGGAGCCGCGCTTTGAACCACAGCCCCACCTACGGGCGGCGGTGGCTGTGGCTGCCCAACGCCAAAACTCTGCGGCTGGGCCGGGGCGGGCTGGCTCATTTTCTCCGACGGGGGTAGCTGTGACACAGCAGTCAAGGAACTGTCAGTTCCCGAGTCGGGCCCGTGCGCCCCCTGCATGGAGGCCACCACCACCACCACCGACCCTCCGGTGGCGCCCAGGCCGCTGTCCCGCTCCGCAGTCTGGTCAAAAGTATTGCTGTGCCTAATGCAATCCCCGGACCTGGTCAGGACGCTGCTGTCTGAATCCCGCTCATAGTATTCCATACACGTCCATCGGCCGCGGCGGTAGGGCTCCCCGCTCCCGTGGTCCAGCTTGATCACGCGAAAACGGGAACTACAAGTGGTGGGGGGCTGTGATGGGGCTGCGGTCCCTGGCCCGGCAGACGAGCCCGCGACCGGGGGGGCGCCGGGTGCTCCCGAGGAAGGGGCCGAGGTGGCGGCCGCCGCCAGGGTACTGGCCAGCGCCCCAGCCACGCTCCGGGCCGAAACGGCTCCTCCTCCGTTGGCGGGAGCAGCCGCCGCGGCCGCCAGCTGCCCGTCCAGGAGAAGGTTTGGGGAGACGGTCCCGGGAGTCTCTGCATCCCCAACATTGTTGAGCGTCTCTTCGGAGGAGCTGCGCTCGCAGACCTCCTCAGGGCCATAATCCGTGGCCCGAGAAACGTCGAATATCTCGGAAGAGACGTCCTCTGTACGTGACTCGTCCGGGTCGTCCAGGCTCTCAGTGTCCTCGGTGATGCTAGTGGCCACCTGGGCCGTGGTGACACTAGTGATTTGGAAGCAGCTCTTCTTCTTGGCCGGCATTTTGGACATGGTGAGGAAGGCTGGAGGGCAGAGAGGCACGCCGGCTCCTCTGAGATCTTGCCGGAAACCAGGAAGGGCAGAGCAGCGGCCCCCAAAGACAAAGTCCGAGTCCGCGCTGGGGTCTGAGGCCCGCCGCTGTTAAGAGTCACTGGCTGATCCGGACGCTGGCCGCTCTGTGAGACATCCTCCTCCCCGTTTCCTTCTGAGTCGATCTCTACGGCTCTGCCCCCGTCGCACTCGCGCGGCGGCTCCTCCTTCCTTTCGCCTCCCGCAGCCGCGGCGCCTCAATTCAATCCCCTCAGCGGCGGCGCGAGCGCGATACCAGGGGCGGGCCGCCTGCTTCCTCCTCCCGTCTCCGGGGCCGCCGTGGTCAGTCCAGCTCGGCGCTCGGCGCGGTCAGCAGGCCTTGGCTGGGGGTGGGAGTGGGAGGGCGAAGGGGAGGAGGAGGCGGCGGCGGCGTGAGGGGCGGTGCTGCCCCGCTCAGGCTCCTCAGGCCAGTGCCGGCGTCAGCTCTGGGCTCCGGACGCTGAGGAAAGAAGGGGAAGGAGTGGCGACTCTGGAGCCGGGGATTCCTGATTCAGCCAGGAGCCGCGGGCTGGGACTGGCTGAAGGTCCGCGGGCGGGCGGGCGACGGAGCTTCGGCGCGGGCGGGCGGCCCCCTCCCCGGCTTTAGCCGGAGCTCAGCCCCAGGGACATGTCGACTGTCTCTGGCGGAAACCCGCTCCGGGGGAGGGGAAAGCCGGCTCGGTCCTCCCCTTACAGGGGGAGCCACCCCGCGGGCGGGCGGCGGCAGCGACGGTCTCGGCCTCCCCTCGCGGCTCCTGAGAAGAGTGAGGGGCGGCGGCGGTGGTGGCGACTGCGGCCGGCTGGCCGGCGAGCGGAGGCGCTCCGGCTGTGTGAGGTAGCGGTGGTAGCTTTTTCGGCTCCTCCTCGGTGCGCCCGGTTCGCAGACCCTGGAGAAACTGAAATTCAAACTGCTGAAGCGGCGACTGCAGCTCCCTCCCCTCGGCCAAGATGGGGCTGAAATGGCCGCGCCAGGGATGCTGGGAGAAGCAGCAGCCCCGCTGCCGCCGCCGCTGTCGACTAAAATGCCGCCGCTGCCGCAGCCGCCGCCAGCGCCGCAGCCGCCGCCGTTCCGTGACGCACCGGCGTCGTGACGTCACCGCCCCGCCCCCTCCGGTTTCCTGCAGTTTCGCGTGGAGGCTTGAGGGGGGAGGCGGTGGGCGGGACTAAAGGTTAAAAAAGGGGAGCGGTTTTTTTTTTTTAATTTAAAATTTTTTAAATTTAAAATTTACGCTGTAGGTCGTTAAGAATTGAAGTGCTGAAGACTCTTCAATTCCAAGCCTAGAGAAGCTTACAACCGCGCCAATCGGTTTTGTTCCGAGACGCTGGAAGACTGGATGGAGGTCATGTGCTGTGTCTAATGTTTAGCAAAATCTTAGAGAAACAAGGGCAATAGAAATGGGGGTTAGGGAGATTTAGTCAGGATACAGAGGGAGACCAATGGAGGAACCGAATCACTTAAAAAAGTCTTCTGAAAATAAATGTTGACCACTGTAGTCAGAGGAGTGAAATGTTGAGAGAAATGGGGATGAATAACCAAGAATAGCAAGCCAGATTGAGTCAGAAAACTGATCTTTCATCCAGAAATTCTCTCTCCAACAATGGCATCAGGAGATGGTTACTTGCCCAGGGTGAGGTCAGTTTAAAAAAAAGATTAGAGGTTACCAACATATCCCTAATTTTCCTGAATTTGCTGTGATTTCAGCATCAAAGAGTTCATTTAAACTCTTGAGACTGTTTTTACTTTCAGCACGAAATCAGCTTATGGGCTCCATAAATGCAGAACCTACTGCGTGAAAAAGTTACAGTTCTCTCTTTTGTTTATTCTAGAACTCTTAGTTGGAGCCAGAGTGTTACATGGTTTGAACTGGGCCATGAACAACCAGAACAAGTCAGAAAGCACCCTTTGCTCTCCTAGTACAGAGAGCAGCTATAAAGTACTGGATATTTTATCATCTTTTAGCTACTTTCTAGCAAAAGAAAGTGGGAAGGCCATTCTTTTAAGCAGTTAAAAAAAATGAAGGAGGTGGCTCTTGAACTTTGACACACTAATACATCATTTAAGTAAAATCTAAGAAATCTTGCCGGGGGGTGGGGGGGGCGGAATCAAGATTTCATATCACAGCTTTAGCAGTCATATCATTATGACTTACGTAAATCAGTTAATCGCTATACTCAGTTCTCTAAACTTTGAAGAGTAGAAATACTTTTTATGCCAAAGGATATTTTGAAAATGACAGTTTACAGAAAATTTTTAGGTCCTTAGATGAAAATAACATACAGACACATGTCTTTTAACCTTAGAAACCATGTCCTCCAAACCCAAGTGAACGAGGTCAGGATGTAGAAATAAGACCACATAATAACATCCCTGTTTCTTAAGAAGATGGGAGAGAGTAAAGGAACAAAGTGTAACATTATGCTGCTATTGTGGCCGAGATAGCTAATGGAATGTTTCATTTCTAAATCTGTAATTTCAGTAATTGTTAGAGATATTTTCCATTTATAATAAGTTAGATCAACTGGTTAAATCCAATATAAACTTATGAGAGCTTAATTTAACTTTGGATTGATTTACCATATTGTTAAAAATGGTGATCAATTTTGGAAAAATAAGTATTGGATGCCTGCTCGTCTCATTATATTATTACATAAATTTATTGATTACTTGTTATGATAATCTTAAATCACACACTTAAAAAATCTAAAGTAATCTGTAAAATGATTTCTCCTTAAAGAACACATTGAGGATTTATTATGAAATGAAAGTAATGACAAACATAATTTAGAAGAGATCAGTAAGTGGGCTATATTTTTGGTAAGAATGAGGTTAAAGATGTTAAAGACATCTTGGCCTAAAATAAGATGTGTAAAGTTAAAATGTTTTATTTATATGCTTAAGGATTTCTGTGTGAATAAAACAGTTCTCTTGAAAGTAAGTTTTCCAAAAGTCTTAAAGGCCCTGGCTTCTTTTATACATTTGCTCCTTAGAAATGTAGAGAATTTATTGCATAAAATTGCTATGAAGAAATGATAAAAATTCTGGTTGTCACAAACAGGTTTGAAACCATTTTACAGAGGAAAAAAAAATCATAGAACTGTCATCAGACTACGCAACTATGTAATTCATGGTTGGCCTGCAAAGGATTAAAAGCCTCCACATAACTAATTAAAATGATAGGAAACCAGATGTACGAGTCAGTATATATGCTCTGTGTATCTGTGTGGAAAGTTGACAATAAGTAACATGGTAGCCTAACTCACTGGAACTGGAGAGATCTCTGGAGTCCCACACTTCAAGACCAGGGGTCTTAATGCAAGTATCCTGGCTCCATGCTTACACCCAAAAACCACATGTGGAAATGTGGGAATCCTTGATTACTGCTCCAGAGCACCCAACTTGACTGTCCTACTTCTGGTACTTCCCTCAAAGACTTACTTCAAAGCCATGTATGGGAGGTATGTTTGGGAAGAACAATGCAGGGGGAAAGAAAAAAATAATTGCAACAACTTAGAAACTAAGGACAGTTTCCACTGATGACCAAGAAAACCAAAACCAAACAAAGCGAAACACCACAACTACTATAGCGAGATTTCATCTTTTCAGAGTATCATGCTCCAGATTCTACTAGGTTATTATCTAACCATATCAGTACCAGATGGTAAATTGTTTCATAGTCACAAGATCCTGGAATGTGAACTGTAGATACTCAAGAAAACCTTTTTTATTTTTTCAACAAATTCATAATACATTTAAAATAGTAATAGTATGTTATCTCAATACTCTGGGATAGAGGAAAAAAAAAAAAACATGTATTTTCAGGACATGAAGCAACTACCTAGCCAAGAGAAGTGGTCCTTAAGCGTTAATACTATCTGTCAGTGACATTTATTGAGCCCTCCCTGTGTGCATTAAGAATTGGACAGCCTGTATCCTAGCCAACAACTTTTTCTGGGATTTAGAAATAGCTTATGTTTGCTTTCTATGTTTTTATCACCAAATTGTTAGATAAATATAAAATGGGGGGTGCCTGGGTAGCTCAGTCATTAAGCGTCTTCCTTTGGCTCAGGGCATGATCCTGGTGTTCTGGGATCGAGCCCCACATTGGGCTCCTCCGCTGGGAGCCTGCTTCTTCCTCTCCCACTCCCCCTGCTTGTGTTCCCTCTCTTGCTGGCTGTCTCTCTGTCAAATAAATAAATAAAATCTTTAAAAAAAATAAAAATAAAATGGAGGACTAGTTTTCAGTTTCCAAAAGCATTTGCTAGAAATAAGTATCAGTTGCCTAGACAAGTAGCTCTTGATTTATTACTGTGATTTTCCTGGGGTTCCATTTCTGGAACCATATCTTACTAATAACCCCTTGCAGTGAGGCCATTGTGTAATATTATCTGAAAAGCAAATAACAAAAACAAAACAATAACAACAATAAAAATAACAACAATAAAAAAAATGAAAGAAGACTAAGCCTAGTGAAATTCCATAAATACTTTTATGAAAGAAAACATAATCTGATTGAGATGCACAATCTTTTCATTCCTTGAGAGTGAATGAAGTGTGTAAAATTGTCACATTTAAGGAAAGTTCTATTAGTTTTATAAAGTTTGATATACTGTGAAACAATAGTATCTTTTTTAATAGCGAAGATTCCCTTAAGCCCCAAAGATGTTTGAAGTTCAAGCAAAATGTAGTAATCTGATGGAAGAAAATAGTGCATTTTGAACTAATAATAAATATAATGTCCTATTAAAGTCTGTTTTCTTCTGTTACGGCACTTAATTTAGAATCTAAAATATTATGTTGTTCTGAAATCTAGCTTAATGCTGCAATGTAGGGCAACTTCAGTAGAAAATTGATCAGTAATTATATTACCTTTAAATATATATATACATTGTTTGTGACCAGTTGGGATAAAATTAAATAAATCTACATTGCCTAATTGGAGAAAACTTGAGATCAAGAGTAAGCTTCAATTTTGTTGTAAACTTTTTTTGTGACTGTTGACAAGTCTGTTAATCCCTCAATTTCCCATCACTAAAAAGAAGCAACATTTTGGTGATGAGATGTTAAAACTACCAATCCTACTGAGAGAGTAGAAAGAAAAAGATAACACATATAACAGTGTTTTGGTGTCTTTGGAAGAAAAGATGGTAACTCAATGTGATACTATTGGCAGTAATATTTTCAATGTCATTTGTTAATTAAAAAAGAAAGTTCCTTGGGGTGCCTGGCTGGCTTAGTGGGTAGAGCATGCAACTCTTGATCTCAAGATTGTAAGTTTGAGCCCCATGATGGATGTAGAGATTACTTTTTAAAAAGTCAAATAAAATAGGGGTTCCTGGGTACCTCGCTTGGTTAAGTGTCCAACTCTTGGTTTTGGCTCAGGTCATGATCTCATGGGTTGTGAGAGGGAGCCCCAAGTCCCACTCTGCCCTTAGCAGGGAGTCTGTTTGAGGATTTTCTCTCTCTGCCCCTCCTCCAACTTGCACCCCTCCCCCCCATCTCTCTGTCTCTCTCTCTCAAATAAATCTTTAAAAATAAATAAAATAAAAATATTTTAAAAAGTTACTATGTATACACGATTTTATGAAGAAGCCATATTGTTATAGATGAGGTAGTTATTTAAAGACATTTAATGGGATATCCTTTGGTAAGATGAATCATCACCATCTATTCTGCCTTTCTTGTGTATGTGAATTTGGTGTAAGCACAGTGTAATTATGTATTGCTTCAAGTGGTAGTATACCTGTAATTCTAAGTTGTAACTTTAACACACACAAAAGAACATTGAAAGACATTGCCAATTTCTAGACTTCTAGGATATAGTTCATTCTGTATGTTACTATTATCGGCTTATGAAGTTCAAAAAAATGTGTTTGAGTGTAGAAACTTGAATGAACTGTATGTAGACATGAAGCATGGTCTAAGTGTTGACTGATAATCATGGTTATTCTGACCTGGCTGATTGTACTAATTTAAATTCATAGGAACCAATGGTTGACAGGCACAAATATAATCTTGACTATTTTGTATTAGCAGTTATAGTTTAATTCCAAAATAACTAGCTCTTGACTATTTTGTATTAGCAGTTATAGTTTAATTCCAAAATAACAAAACACTTTTAGTATTTAACTTTAGAATACTTGAAATCCTACTTTGCAGCATTCATACTTATTAAAAACTCAACCTGTGATCCATGTTTGCACAAGGATTTGGGTGTTACTTAAAATGGTCATGTAATGAGCTGCTTCTCTGCAAATTAATTTTCATTCCTCTACCCCATCTGTAACCTGGGATCTTTGGAGAAGAAGGAGGCTAGTAAGAAATAAGGAAATGGGGGAAAATTCAAAATCAAGGTGAAATGCTAACCATACGGCCATTGCAGTTTTGGCCTTCAAATATCTAAGGAATAATCAAACAGTATTATCATGACACCATTCTGTGACATTTACCTCTTTTTAACTAAATTGACTAAATAAAAATATATGTTCATCTTCAAATAGAGTATTTTTTCCATCCTCACCTCATTTCTTCTGGATTTTGATGCTAATTTTTTGGATATTGCGTGTGCTTATTCAGTAGCTGATATATTTCTAGATTTTTAGTTTATAAATATTTCATTCATTCTTGCTTTACAGGTTCTCCATCAATACCGGGGTTCTACCCTTTAAGGAAAGAAGATCAACCCTTTCACAAAAACGCATATTTTAAAGAAAGATAAATTATATGATAATGATTCATTCATATTTCCACGTATTCTCCATTGAGTTTCTTTAAGCTTAACTACTTGTTTAAAATAATTTTGCTTATTAGTATTTCATTTGCAGTATTTTATTTTGATAAAAGAAAAAATTTCTCCTAGTAAAATCAAGCTTATGTTCTTTTTTTTTAAAGATTTTATTTATTTATTTGACAGAGACAGCCAGCGAGAGAGGGAACACAAGCAGGGGGAGTAGGAGAGGAAGAAGCAGGCTCCCAGCAGAGGAGCCCGATGTGGGACTTGATCCCAGAACGCCGGGATCACGCCCTGAGCGGAAGGTAGACGCTTAAGGACTACGCCACCCAGGCGCCCCCAAGCTTATGTTCTGAACAAACAGCCCCAAGTATCTCCTTGTTCCTTCATCTAACATATATTTAGAAGACTACTATGTGCTGGCCTCTTTGCTAGGCATGGGGAACAGTTGTGAACTAGACAAGAAAAGTAAAGTCTTTGTTCAACTCGGTCTTATATTTTAGTACAGGAACAGATACTAGAAAAATAAATGAATAATGTGGTAATTTCAAAGATTCATGTGTTAAGAAGAAGCAAAACAACAATGGAAGGTGGGGGCAAGGGCATCTTAGGTGTCTGGCAGGTAGGCTCTTTTTCAATAGCCAGCATTTGAGAAAGAGAGGCAGGTACAGGACACTGGCCCTGTGGTGGAAACCAGTGTGTTGTGGGGAGGGCACTGCATCCGAGAAGTAGGCAAGCACCAGATCTTATGGACCTTGTTGGCCAAGTGAAGGAACTTGTAGTTCATTTTAAACGTAATGGGAAGCCACAGGAGGGTTACAAGCAGATGATTAACATGATCTAATTTGCATTTAAAAAGAAACCTCTCTGTTTTCTTAACCTCTCATAGTTTAGAATATGTTGTGTACTATGTTCAGAAAGATCTATTAAAAAATAGTCAAAGATAAGTTTCTTTTTATATGGCAATAATTGTTTGTGTCATACCAAACTGGTAGAAATATTTAACAATCTCTGACATTTTTTATATAGAGATTTAACAACTTTGTGGCACAACAGCTCATTAAATACCTAGTAAGAGGGAAGTCTTTTTCTCAGTAAAACCTTAACTAACTTAAAGTCAGTGATTTTGATTACTGAAGAACTTGAAATGCCCCACTTAAAAAAAACCCCAAAAACCCAACTCTGAACAACAGCAAAAAAGAAAGCATTTTGTTTAAAGGTAATTATTAGATAAGTGTGATAGAACCACCTGACAGAGAACTTCTAACAAGTTGAGCTAATTTTAGGGAGGCTCAGGGCTGAACCTCATTTTTCCAATGAGATAAAAATATACATAGATAGGGGCACCTGGGTGGCTCAGTCATTAAGCATCTGCCTTCGGCTCAGGGTGTGATCCTGGAGTTCTGGGATCGATCCCCACGTCAGGCTCTTCCGCTGGGGGCCTGCTTCTTCCTCTCCCACTCCCCCTGCTTGTGTTTCCTCTCTCGCTGGCTGTCTCTCTCTCTGTCAAATGAATAAATACAATCTTTAAAAAAA